>NC_056743.1:43222290-43234790 GCF_019279795.1 Protopterus annectens | reverse complement strand
CCAATCAGAATATATACAGGATTCTCTAATTCAGTAGATAGGGTTAATATGGTTAAAACAGAAATGTTTGGGTTATTTAACCAATCAGAATATATACAGGATTCTCTGCTTCAGTAGATAGGGTTAATATGGTTAAAAACAGAAATGTTTGGGTTATTTCTGCAATCAGAATATATACAGGATTCTTTAATTCAGTAGATAGGGTTAATATGGTTAAAACAGAAATGTTTGGGTTATTTAACCAATCAGAATATATACAGGATTCTCTAATTCAGTAGATAGGGTTAATATGGTTAAAACAGAAATGTTTGGGTTATTTAACCAATAAGAATATATACATGATTCTCTACTTCAGTAGATAGGGTTAATATGGTTAAAAACAGAGGAACATATGGCTTTAGCTGAATTAGTTTGGTTTTAGAATTAAACAATCTAATCTACTGCCTTTTTAATAATAGTGTATGAAATACATGTATTCACCAGAACCAGAATGTACGTTTCATCATGTATCTTTCAGACAACGTTTTTATACATATTTCTAAGACTGCTAGTTTCTTTTTCTGATTCTGAGATACTGGAACTGCTCTCCCTGAAACAGTCACCAACATTATATTAACATTAGCTTTGTTGACGATAATTGTTATTGTCCATTTGGTGGACTTTGGCCAGCTGTTTTGTTATGTCCTCATTCTTTGAACAGGGCGGTAGGCAGCTCTTTTATAGGCTTCATCTGTTGCAGTAAAACAACACAAAGCAATGCCTTTTAACTTTTGTATGACATTTGCACTGTTTGCTACGGTGTTCACTTCTTAAACATTCCAGGTGCTGCAAAAAATTAATTTATAAATTCTCCAGACAGACACAAAAGGCCAATAACCACACATCTCAATGTGCTAGTCCACAATTTGATAAGCAGGGACTGTCAAAAAGCACGGCACTTATATTCTGCAGATGCATAAATTTGTACGCTCAGGGATGAGGCCGACAAGTAAATCTGTGCCATGAAGCACATGTCATTTTTTAACTTCAAAGGGGGAAATGGTCCATAATTTCACATGGGGGGGTGACAGTATAGGAAATATTACCTATATCTGTATGCTTACCCCAGTTATTTCTGCCTGCCACTCTTAAACTGGCAACTGAACTCCTGTCTGTCTTGGTGCTTACTAGATATTTAACTAAACTGCTAAAGAATAAACAACAAATGATACCTCACTGTAGCCTTTCTGTACAGTATGAACTGCAATGGCTACTGGCCTACTGAATAATCTCTTTCAGCATTAATCGCCTTGATATCCATAGGTCATTTTCTCAATGGACTAACATCTGATGCATAGTATGATGTCAAGGAAAGGTCTGTGCTCTCTGGCACTGATACAAGTGTCATAACCTGGCAGTATGCAGCTGCTCCTTCCTGTCTTCAAGCCATTCTTTCTTTCCTTCCTCTGCACAGGTATTCTATAATGCTTTACATGACTTTATATCTCCTGGTTCACACTATAACCTCTCTCTGAGAGAGGGCTATCTTACAAATGATGCAGGTCATAGTTTATATTGATTAATTCAAGCATGTTATTGTTCCTCACCTCCTGTTCACTTTCCCCATCATATTAAATTCAGTATTTTGACTTTTAAGTCACCAGATGTAACCATGTGTATATGTTATATATGCACACTCAGCACCATTTCCAATATCCATCTCAGTCACATTATATAATATTTCACTGAATCAAATGCATGTATGCTTAATCAAATTGTAACATATTGACATGTATGTGCTAACACTGCTGACATTTTGATACAATGCCCAGCACAACATCTTGATTAAAAAATATAAGGAAAGAAAGAATAATGTTTTGATGGAGGCATAGCATTCAACTACTTTTTGAAAATGTGGGATAAGATGATAAATGAAGTCTAAATTTATGGGTGCAAACTTTAAGGATGGACCAGTCTGTCAATAATGTGATCTAGAAAGCTATTTTCTCATTGGTTTAGTGCCATGTTGTGGATGAATTAATGAGAATGCAGAAAGCAGAGCAGCCATTGCTTGAAGTTCGATGAAGGGCACCTGCTGAAGTAAAGTTTAAAATCAGAGTGCCCTACAGACAGCTGAGCAGGTGAGATGTATGTCAGTAACTATTTACAAGAGAAACGTGGGGTAGGCCTAATGAATGTAATGTGACACAATACTGGCAGATGGTAGTAAATGGGAGGGGCTCGGCCTAGTGATTCCTAATACCTACGAATCTCTAGAACTTACATCTAATTATATTCTGTGCAAGAGATGTTAATTCTGTTAACCATGCTTTTCCCATCCTATCATGTCATTTAACAAAAAAAAAAAAGATTTAAAGACCTGAAATACATTTCCAACTTTTAGAAGCAAAATAGCAAAAAGTGAGTCATTTTTATACAACAATCAGCTGTGTGGTAGTAGAGGATAAAGTTGTACTGAAGTAAGTCAACTGCAGTTTGATCAGTGGCCTGAGCCCTGAAGATGCTAGCTGGTATGAGATGGACATGAAGATTGAATTTGGTCACCCCTCCAAGGTGTGTGTCAAGGAGCATATTACAGGTTCCAGATGGACAACAGGAACAAGCTGGTTTATCTGCTTATACGATGGCAGACTGATGAGGCTTACAGTTCATTGGTGGATTTGAGATCACATGGTTTGTTCAGCACCATGATTTCTGTTAGATAATGGCACTAAACTGCAGTACTTGGAGTGGTTGTCACTTAATGGTGAGCACATAAGAAAGGTTAGGGCATTTAGCCACGTTGAATATACATTTGCTTTGCACTTTGGTTTAGAACCGCAGTTGTAGTCTGGAACACACATAATATCTGACTGAACAGTATGAACTGTATTCAGTGAGGTGGCTTACAATCAACACAGGAAGACAGTGAAGTAATGCTGGAAGTGTGAAAGTGTCTGCCTGAATTCTAGACATGCATCTACAGAAATGCAAAAATGTATTTGCTTTGCAGTAGTATAATTGTCAAAGGAAAAAAGGTCCAAAGACAAACACTAAGAATTATGTCACTAGTAGGAATTTTGGTAGGAAATTATAAGATTATAAGTATGTGCATCCAGAAATCCAATTTTTCACTGAAAATGATTTAGCCAATAAGCCTAAAAGGGTAGAGTATGCTGCATTCCTGCATGTCACTAGCCAAAAAAGAATGTAACTTTTATTTTCTTGAAGGGGAAAAGGATGAAAAAGAAACTCTCAGTGGAAAATTTATTAGTAACTATGTGCATAGAAAGAATTCCTGTACACCTAACTGATGGAATTAACTTTGTAGATGCTGCTCTTTTATGCCTAGCTGTTTACCTATGACTGGATGCAAAAGCTGGAGTACTTCCAAGAGCATCTGTATTACTAAGCTGATATAAATATATTGTTTCAGTGATATTTTACATTCCTGTGCTGTATTTATTTATTGATTGAATGTATCACTGTTTGCACTTGCTAAATTAATCCCATCTGCTTGTTACTGCACTGCTCTTAGGTAACAGTATTCTGCAAAGCCTGTGTTTTGTGAACATATCTCAGGTCTGTTAACTTTACTGCAGGATTCCTTTTTCTGTTCTGATTCTGTCTATGTTTTTTATTTTTCCCACCCACCTACCTAACTGTTCTTGTGTTCTTAAAACTTGGTGGCTTTTGAGTTGCCTGCCTCTACTATAAATTTGATACTGGACAGTCCTACCAGTCCCATCACATCAGTTCATTCTATTGAGTACAGTAAGATCACTTGGGAAGGCCCACCCCCTTATTTTCTTAACTTTGAATTTTCTGTTTTCTCCATTTTTACTAAAAAAAAAAAAAAACTTTGGCTGCTTTTACTGTGTTTGTGTGTCTTCCTACTTTATTACTTTATTTTGCTTTTGCTGCTTGTTCTTAAAGTGTTCAATTGCATTTATTCTGCTTCATTTATTACTGCTGGTTAGTTGCCTGATTAAATTGTAATTGTTACTCTAAGTCCCTCAGTTTTGGTTTAAGGACTTGTGCTTCAGGCCAGTTATTTTACATTAAGAATGTTTGCGGTCTACATTCATGTGGGAGGAGAGGATGGCCTCTGCCCTTCTGAGTTGGGAATTGCTGGGTGAAGGCTTATTGTACCTGTTGTTCTAAGTTATCTTTTTTGTTCCAGTTCAAGTACTTGGGTTCCAGACCAGTTATTTTACATTAGGAAGATTTGTGGTCTAAACTCATGTGGCAGGAGAGGATAGCCTACACTCTTCTAAGCTGGGAGTTGCTGGTTGAAGACTCATTGTGTCTGTTATTCTGAAAGTATCTTAGTTCTGGTTTAAGCACTTGGACTTCACACCAGTTATTTTGGATTGAGAGGGTTGTGGTGTGAACTCTTGTGGGAGGAGAGTGTGGCCTACACCCTTCTGAGCTGGAAATTTCATGGTAAAGGCCTATTATGTCTGTTATTCTAAGTGTCTTTATTCTGGTTTAAGCACTTGAGTTCCAAACCAGTTGCTTTACATAGGGAGGATTCATGGCCTGAACACTTGTGGCAGGAGAAGATAGCCTACACCCTTCTAAGCTGTAAATTGCTGGTTGAAGGCCTGTTGTGTCTGTTTTCTGAAGTGTCTTAGTTCTGGCTTAAGCATCTAGGCTCTAAGACCAGTTGTTTTACATTAGGAAGGTTTGTGGTCTGGACTCTTGTGGTGGGACAGTGTGGCCTACACCTTTCTAAGCTGGGAACTGATAGTGAATTGCTGCTTTATTTAAACTGTTGATTTAAACTGTTTTTTGCTGTTGTGACTGTGATTTTATGCACTTTGAATTTCTAGTACTTTTGCATTTTATAGTATAGGCTAGATTCAGACTTACTGAACCTAGACTGTTTGGTATCACTTGAGCACTAAAACCAGCTCTTCACTGGGATACTGTATGATATGAGACACCAGTTGCTTCCAGCTAACTATAAGCACCTGCTTTTGCTCTTATATTGTATTTTTAATTTGTATTGTCATTCTACTGTCTGCTTGAATTGTCTGAACTTTTTTTGTCACATTTTACTGTATACTGTACTAGTTCAGTTGTAGCATAATCCAATTCCAGGTTTGCTGTTTCTGGGTCTGTTTTGTAACTTCTGAGGATGACATTCATGAAGGCCCTTCTGCATTCTTGTGGGAGGAGACTGCTGTCTGGGATCCATCTTATTGAGGGTGACTGGAGTAGTGCTCAGAGCAAGCATCTTTATTGGCTAGTTTGAGTTAAAAGGGTTAGCTATTGTTTTGTTTAAGGTCTGTGTTTGCACTTGCCTGCATGTAGTGCACCATTGTGCACTGTCGCATAGCAGTGGTCACCATTGGTAGTTTAGATGCAGTTGTCTTGCTTGTTATATTTTCCCTTAGCACTCAACTTGTAGTTATCCAGAGGTTTTCTGTAGCTCTGCTCTACTATCAAGTGGAACACTAAGCCTAGCCTCAGAGGTACCAACAAACCTCTCACCCACTAGCCATTCCTAAGTGTGACCTCATTTCTTGACCATATAAATTTACCTAACACTATGGATGGACAATTTCCCACAATCTCCCCAGCCAGCTTGGTCAATATGGCATCCTGTGGCAGTGCCACAACTGCCTCATGTTCACTGAGAACCCCCTACTCCTAGTTCACACAAACTAAACATGTGAGAGATGGAACTATATTAATAACCTTGAGTCCATGCTCTCTCACACACCAGTTAGTACATATGACAATGAGCAGGTTGTCAGCATGCACACCTCACCTCCGACTTTACCCAAACCCACATCATATGTTCATAGGTTCATAGGATGATACTAGGCTATTGGCCTGGAGGCCCTGTTAAGCCTAGCCAAGAATTTCACCCATGTTACCACAAAGTCAGCACCTGTTTTCCCTGTCCAGCAGGGACACAGGTGGGATCTGAGAGGTATATTTTTTGTTTCCCATCCAGTTGTCCAGGTTCCTCTTAAAGAGGGCTAGTAAGGTACTCTGTTTGACATGGAGAGGAAGTCTGTTCCACAGATGGGGGAGTCATTGGGTTACAAATCTATTCCACCAACAAGTTCTATTAATGTCACAGACCAGGTTGAGACCTTGCGTGCAGGTTGCATGAGTGGAGAGTGACTTATGTATATGCAGCAACTCCATCAAGGCTGAGTCTGAGACAGCCTTGTATGTCAGACACAGGTCACCTCTGAGCAGTCTGTACAAGACTGAGTAGAGGGACAGGGCTTTTAGCCTATCTGTATGGGATAGGTGTTTGAGACCCTGGATTTTCCTGGTCAGGAACCTCTGTGGTCTCTCTAACTGTTGCATGTGCTTGGCAAGGTATATCCCGAAGGGGCATTGTACTCAATAATGGGTCTGATAAGGGAGGAGTATGGAGATGTTATAACCTCCTTGTTCCTGGATGAAATACCCTCACTTATTAGGTGGGCCATGTAGAAAGCCTTCCATAGAATGGAGGCAACATGGTGGTCAAAAGTCAGGTTGCTATCAACCTGGATGCCCAAGTCCCTCAAGAATGATTGCATGCTTAGTGCATTGTTATTAATGTGATAATTAGTGGGGACACAATTTTCCCCAAAGGGAACATACTACACAATTACACCTTCATGCCATTGTGGAACATACTACACAATTACACCTTCATGCCATTGGGGAACATAATACACAATTACACTGCCATGCCATTGGGGAACATACTACACAATTACACTGTCATGCCATTGGCGAACATACTACACAATTACACTGTCATGTAATTGGGGAACATACAACACAATTACACTGTGAAACCATTGGGGAACATACTACACAATTACACTGTCATGCCATTGGGGAACATACTACACAATTACAGCTTCATACATTGGGGAACATACTAAACAATTACACTGTCATGCCATTGGGGAACATACTACACAATTACATTTTCATGCCATTGGGGAACATACAACACAATTACACTGTCATGCCATTGCGGAACATACTACACATTTACACTGTCATGCCATTGGGGAATATACAACACAATTACACTGTTATGCCATTGGGGAACATACTACACAATTGCACCTTCATGCCATTGAGGAACATACTACACAATTACACTGTCATGCCATTGGGGAACATACTACACAATTACACTGTCATGCAATTGGGGAACATACTACACAATTATACTGTCATGCCATTGGGGAACATACTACACAATTACACTGTCATGCCACTGGGGAACATACTACACAATTACACTGTCATGCCACTGGGGAACATACTACACAATTACACCTTCATGCCATTGGGGAACATACTACACAATTACACTGTCATGCCATTGGAGAACACATTACACAACTACACTGTCATGCCATTGGGGAACATAATGCACAATTACACCTTCATGCTATTGGGGAACATACTACACAATTATACGTTCATGCCATTGGGGAACACACTACACAATTACACCGTCATGCCATTGGGGGACATCCTACACAATTACACTGTCATGCCATTGGGGAACATCCTACACAATTACACCTTCATGCAATTGGGGAACATACTACATAATTACACCTTCATGCCATTGGGAAACATACTACATAATTACACCTTCATGCCATTGTGGAACATACTACACAATTACACCTTCATGCCATTGGAGAACATACTACACAATTACACTTTCATGCCATTGGGGACATACTACACAATTACACTGTCAAGCCATTGGGGAACATACTACACAATTACACTGTCATGTCATTGGGGAACATACTACACAATTACACTGTCAAGCCATTGGGGAACATCTATACAATTACACTGTCATGCCTTTGGGGAACATACTACACAATTACACTGTCATGCCATTGGGGAACATAATGCACAATTACACCTTCATGCCATTGGGGAACATACTACACAATTACACTGTCATGCCATTGGGAAACATCCTACACAATTACACAGTCATGCCATTGGGGAACGTTCTACACAATTACACTGTCATGCCATTGGGGAACATACTACACAATTACACCGTCATGCCATTGGGGAACATACTACACAATTACACTTTCATGCCATTGGGGAACAAACTACACAGTTACACTGTCATGCCATTGGCGAACATACTACACAATTGCACTGTCATGCCATTCGGGAACATACTACGCAATTACACCTTCATGTCATTGGGGAACATACTACACAATTACACTGTCATGCCATTGGGGAATATATTACACAATTAAACTGTCATGCCATTGCGGAACATACTACACAATTACACTGCCATGCCATTGGGGAACATACTGCACAATTACACTGTCATGCCATTAGGGCACATACTACACAATTACACTTTCATGCCATTTGGGAACATACTACACAATTACACTGTCATGCCATTGGGGAACATACTACACAATTACACTGTCATGCCATTGGGGAACATACTACACAATTACACCTTCATGCAATTGGGGAACATACTACATAATTACACCTTCATGCCATTGGGGAACATACTACACAATTACACTGTCATGCCATTGGGGAACATCCTACACAATTACAATGCCATGCTATTGGGGAACATCCTACACAATTATACCTTCATGCAATTGGGGAACATACTACATAATTACACCTTCATGCCATTGGGGAAAATACTACATAATTACACCTTTATGCCATTGTGGAACATACTACACAATTACACCTTCATGCCATTGGAGAATATACTACACAATTACACTGTCATACCATTGGGGACATACTACGCAATTACACTTTCAAGCCATTGGGGAACATACTACACAATTACACTGTCATGTCATTGGGGAACATACTACACAATTACACTGTCAAGCCATTGGGGAACACCTATACAATTACACTGTCATGCCTTTGGGGAACATACTACACAATTACACTGCCATACCATTGGGGAACATAATGCACAATTACACCTTCATGCCATTGGGGAACATACGACACAATTGCACCTTCATGTCATTGGGAAACATACTACACAATTACACTGTCATGCCATTGGGAAACATCCTACACAATTACACAGTCATGCCATTGGGGAACATACTACACAATTACACTGTCATGCCTTTGGGGAACATACTACACAATTACACCTTCATGCCATTTGGGAACATACTACACAATTACACTGTCATGCCATTGGGGAACGTTCTACACAATTACACTGTCATGCCATTGGGGAACATACTACACAATTACACCGTCATGCAATTGGGGAACATACTACACAATTACACTTTCATGCCATTGGGGAACAAACTACACAGTTACACTGTCATGCCATTGGCGAACATACTACACAATTGCACTGTCATGCCATTGGGGAACATACTACGCAATTACGCCTTCATGCCATTGGGGAACATACTACACAATTACACTGTCATGCCATTGGGGAACATACTACACAATTACACTGTCATGCCATCGGGGAACATACTACACAATTACACTTTCATGCCATTTGGGAACATACTACACAATTACACTGTCATGCTATTGGGGAACATACTACACAATTACACTGTCATGCCATTGGGGAACATACTACACAATTACACCATCATGCCATTGGGGAACATACTACACAATTACACTGTCATGCCATTGGAAACATACTACACAATTACACTGTCATGCCATTGGGGAACATACTACACAATTACACCTTCATACCATTGGGGGACATACTACACAATTACACCTTCCTGCCATTGGGGAACATACTACACAATTACACTTTCATACTAATGTAATACAACATGCATGTGATAATGCATGTTTAATACAGCATGTATGTAACAAAGCATGTTGGGACTACTAATGTTGCACACTATGTTCTTCTCAGGAAAGTTAGACCATGTGTATCAGGCATTCTTCAGTTACCTACCTTGTGAAAAAAGTGAACTAAACAGATTCTGATGAACAGTACAGGAAAATGCAAAGCAATGCACTGCAGGTCAAATGAAGGTCAATTGAATGAATTGCATTGTCAGTATACATTTTATATACATTTTATGTATAAGCTATGATGAGAAATATTTATTTTGTTAACATGTTGGAAAAAGATATCTGTCCATTATTTTCATCCTGCATTTCCAGATCATTTCCTGCTCGTGATCTTCATCCTTTGTGAGTGTTCTGTGTTATGCAAAAAGGAAGGTATGATGCATTAACAAGGAAGGCCACTCCTTTATGTAAAACAATGCCACTAAGATTAATAGTGCTGTGAATTCTCCAAAGTTAAAGCAGCCCAGATGACTGACTACATATTGGTTTTATTTACTTATACTGCAATGAGAGTTTCTTTGTTCACTTTCCCATAACTGTGCAGCTGTACTGGAAATTAGGTCTACATTCAGTAATTGATTTGTTTTTTAGGATAACATGATACACCAGTAAATCAAAGGTCAGCAGAATTTGCTTAAGTATAGGACAATTACAACAGACCATCATAAAACATTGTTCAAGAGTTAAAACATAACTTATTTTTTACTATGTTCAGAATGACTACATTGGAAAACCCTGCCTGAAAAATAAATATCACTGACAGGATAACAATATTAGCATAGGAAAATGCTTGTCTAGTAAGTGATTTACTAAAACTTAAGAGCCCTCAAATGTTTTAGACAGATCTTACAACTAAGCCCAAACAATGAAGCTAGAAAGCAGACAAAAAATTGGAAGTTACTATTGCTGTCCCTGAGAGTATTGTGGCTGCATCCCACATGGGCGGCAACGTAGCACCACTAAATAAGCAACGAGAAGGTGAACTGTCACTAGCTAAAATGTTCACTGATCTCTAGATTATGAATTATGAATACACCTTAGGTTAGGTCTCCACATCCACTCGGTCATCACCTTCTCCACAGGGCAGAGCCTGTGAATATCAAATGCTGTCCTCTGTGACTGACATAGCAGGAGCTCTGCTGTGTGTCACACCACTGAGAACTGACTGCATGCAAAAGCTGCTCCTGTGGGCAGCAGCCTTCTGGGATTGTGTT
The DNA here is from genome assembly GCF_019279795.1 of Protopterus annectens. Taxonomy (NCBI): domain Eukaryota; kingdom Metazoa; phylum Chordata; order Ceratodontiformes; family Protopteridae; genus Protopterus; species Protopterus annectens. The sequence goes on along the minus strand of NC_056743.1, from coordinate 43,223,721 downwards.
ATTGTGCAGCCTTCTGGGATTGTGTTATTGTGTAGCCTTCTGGGATTGTTTGTTATTGTGCAGTGCAAGCAAGTTTATCATGAAGCAAGATTATGTCCTGCTCTGTGCTAGAGAGTGGCTGTGAAATCCTTCCAATGGACTAATCCTAATAGTCTGAGGACGGCTGATCTAATTGGTCAGTGTCCATTCATATGAGTAGTAGATTACACTGTGTAAAGCAGTTACTGCCTTCTTCAGCTCCTTGGTCTCTGCTTTCAGGTTTGAACTCTTTACCAATTCCATCAGTTTCTTGCCCTTGTCCACTGTTGGGTCATCTGTCGCTTCCCTGCTTGATACAATTGTTACTGTCCTCTGGTCCACTGTTGGGTCATCTGTCGCTTCCCTGCTTGATACAATTGTTACTGTCCTCTGGTCCACTGTTGGGTCATCTGTCGCTTCCCCGCTTGATACAATTGTTACTGTCCTCTGGTCCACTGTTGGGTCATCTGTCGCTTCCCTGCTTGATACAATTGTTACTGTCCTCTGGTCCACTGTTGGGTCATCTGTCGCTTCCGTGCTTGATACAATTGTTACTGTCCTCTGGTCCACTGTTGGGTCATCTGTCGCTTCCCCGCTTGATACAATTGTTACTGTCCTCTGGCATCTTTGATACAATAGCTACTGTTTCTTCTGCAATTTTCTCTGGTCGATAAATGAGTTACTGCATTCACTGTCATTGTTTTAGCGCTAGTTCACTTGAGCCAGGACTTGTAGTTTAAAATGTTTTACTGCCGGATCTACTGTAGTTACAGGGCTCCTATCAGACTTTGAACAGACTGGTAATCCCTGAATAGTGATCAAAGAATTGCTTTAATCCTTTAGGAAAGCCTGAAAATACTTCTGGCATATAACAGTCTTAAAACAAACTGTGAAAATACTTACTCATCATATTTTAATGTACTGAGCCAGAAAACAAACTGCTGTTCATTCAGAAATATTAAAATATTTCCTTGGAAGTAAAACAGTTTAATGGGTCTTGGCCTTTTACTCCACTATTATTCATGTAAATCATGACAGCACCCAAAAAATCTAATGAATTCATTCAGTCAGGCTTCGTTGTCTGTCATAAGATCACAGGAAATGCAAGGCAGTTGAGAAACAAGACCATTTACACCTTGCCAATACCCAGCTTCATGCTGCACTCCCTGGCCTGATTGTTTTCACTTGTATTTGTTTTCCAGGGTAGAGCACTGATCCACATGGACCTTTCGCTGATTCAACCCAGGAACAGTGTCTGGTTAAATGACCTCACAATTAGGCAAAGGGAGGCTGAGGGAATTAAACCTTGTCCCCTCTGGACCACATGAAACAGCTCATTAACAGCTCTTTAATCCTCTTAACCAGCTGTCAGACATAAAGTTTAGATTAGATACCCATGAATGAAACTTACTA
>NC_056743.1:43177290-43217290 GCF_019279795.1 Protopterus annectens | reverse complement strand
TCTCTTCACATTTCAGCCCTATGTACAACAAGTGTCTCTTCACATTTCAGCCCTATGTACAACAAGTGTCTCTTCACATTTCAGCCCTATGTACAACAAGTGTCTCTTCACATTTCAGCCCTATGTACAACAAGTGTCTCTTCACATTTCAGCCCTATGTACAACAAGTGTCTCTTCACATTTCAGCCCTATGTACAACAAGTGTCTCTTCACATTTCAGCCCTATGTACAACAAGTGTCTCTTCACATTTCAGCCCTATGTACAACAAGTGTCTCTTCACATTTCAGCCCTATGTACAACAAGTGTCTCTTCACATTTCAGCCCTATGTACAACAAGTGTCTCTTCACATTTCAGCCCTATGTACAACAAGTGTCTCTTCACATTTCAGCCCTATGTACAACAAGTGTCTCTTCACATTTCAGCCCTATGTACAACAAGTGTCTCTTCACATTTCAGCCCTATGTACAACAAGTGTCTCTTCACATTTCAGCCCTATGTACAACAAGTGTCTCTTCACATTTCAGCCCTATGTACAACAAGTGTCTCTTCACATTTCAGCCCTATGTACAACAAGTGTCTCTTCACATTTCAGCCCTATGTACAACAAGTGTCTCTTCACATTTCAGCCCTATGTACAACAAGTGTCTCTTCACATTTCAGCCCTATGTACAACAAGTGTCTCTTCACATTTCAGCCCTATGTACAACAAGTGTCTCTTCACATTTCAGCCCTATGTACAACAAGTGTCTCTTCACATTTCAGCCCTATGTACAACAAGTGTCTCTTCACATTTCAGCCCTATGTACAACAAGTGTCTCTTCACATTTCAGCCCTATGTACAACAAGTGTCTCTTCACATTTCAGCCCTATGTACAACAAGTGTCTCTTCACATTTCAGCCCTATGTACAACAAGTGTCTCTTCACATTTCAGCCCTATGTACAACAAGTGTCTCTTCACATTTCAGCCCTATGTACAACAAGTGTCTCTTCACATTTCAGCCCTATGTACAACAAGTGTCTCTTCACATTTCAGCCCTATGTACAACAAGTGTCTCTTCACATTTCAGCCCTATGTACAACAAGTGTCTCTTCACATTTCAGCCCTATGTACAACAAGTGTCTCTTCACATTTCAGCCCTATGTACAACAAGTGTCTCTTCACATTTCAGCCCTATGTACAACAAGTGTCTCTTCACATTTCAGCCCTATGTACAACAAGTGTCTCTTCACATTTCAGCCCTATGTACAACAAGTGTCTCTTCACATTTCAGCCCTATGTACAACAAGTGTCTCTTCACATTTCAGCCCTATGTACAACAAGTGTCTCTTCACATTTCAGCCCTATGTACAACAAGTGTCTCTTCACATTTCAGCCCTATGTACAACAAGTGTCTCTTCACATTTCAGCCCTATGTACAACAAGTGTCTCTTCACATTTCAGCCCTATGTACAACAAGTGTCTCTTCACATTTCAGCCCTATGTACAACAAGTGTCTCTTCACATTTCAGCCCTATGTACAACAAGTGTCTCTTCACATTTCAGCCCTATGTACAACAAGTGTCTCTTCACATTTCAGCCCTATGTACAACAAGTGTCTCTTCACATTTCAGCCCTATGTACAACAAGTGTCTCTTCACATTTCAGCCCTATGTACAACAAGTGTCTCTTCACATTTCAGCCCTATGTACAACAAGTGTCTCTTCACATTTCAGCCCTATGTACAACAAGTGTCTCTTCACATTTCAGCCCTATGTACAACAAGTGTCTCTTCACATTTCAGCCCTATGTACAACAAGTGTCTCTTCACATTTCAGCCCTATGTACAACAAGTGTCTCTTCACATTTCAGCCCTATGTACAACAAGTGTCTCTTCACATTTCAGCCCTATGTACAACAAGTGTCTCTTCACATTTCAGCCCTATGTACAACAAGTGTCTCTTCACATTTCAGCCCTATGTACAACAAGTGTCTCTTCACATTTCAGCCCTATGTACAACAAGTGTCTCTTCACATTTCAGCCCTATGTACAACAAGTGTCTCTTCACATTTCAGCCCTATGTACAACAAGTGTCTCTTCACATTTCAGCCCTATGTACAACAAGTGTCTCTTCACATTTCAGCCCTATGTACAACAAGTGTCTCTTCACATTTCAGCCCTATGTACAACAAGTGTCTCTTCACATTTCAGCCCTATGTACAACAAGTGTCTCTTCACATTTCAGCCCTATGTACAACAAGTGTCTCTTCACATTTCAGCCCTATGTACAACAAGTGTCTCTTCACATTTCAGCCCTATGTACAACAAGTGTCTCTTCACATTTCAGCCCTATGTACAACAAGTGTCTCTTCACATTTCAGCCCTATGTACAACAAGTGTCTCTTCACATTTCAGCCCTATGTACAACAAGTGTCTCTTCACATTTCAGCCCTATGTACAACAAGTGTCTCTTCACATTTCAGCCCTATGTACAACAAGTGTCTCTTCACATTTCAGCCCTATGTACAACAAGTGTCTCTTCACATTTCAGCCCTATGTACAACAAGTGTCTCTTCACATTTCAGCCCTATGTACAACAAGTGTCTCTTCACATTTCAGCCCTATGTACAACAAGTGTCTCTTCACATTTCAGCCCTATGTACAACAAGTGTCTCTTCACATTTCAGCCCTATGTACAACAAGTGTCTCTTCACATTTCAGCCCTATGTACAACAAGTGTCTCTTCACATTTCAGCCCTATGTACAACAAGTGTCTCTTCACATTTCAGCCCTATGTACAACAAGTGTCTCTTCACATTTCAGCCCTATGTACAACAAGTGTCTCTTCACATTTCAGCCCTATGTACAACAAGTGTCTCTTCACATTTCAGCCCTATGTACAACAAGTGTCTCTTCACATTTCAGCCCTATGTACAACAAGTGTCTCTTCACATTTCAGCCCTATGTACAACAAGTGTCTCTTCACATTTCAGCCCTATGTACAACAAGTGTCTCTTCACATTTCAGCCCTATGTACAACAAGTGTCTCTTCACATTTCAGCCCTATGTACAACAAGTGTCTCTTCACATTTCAGCCCTATGTACAACAAGTGTCTCTTCACATTTCAGCCCTATGTACAACAAGTGTCTCTTCACATTTCAGCCCTATGTACAACAAGTGTCTCTTCACATTTCAGCCCTATGTACAACAAGTGTCTCTTCACATTTCAGCCCTATGTACAACAAGTGTCTCTTCACATTTCAGCCCTATGTACAACAAGTGTCTCTTCACATTTCAGCCCTATGTACAACAAGTGTCTCTTCACATTTCAGCCCTATGTACAACAAGTGTCTCTTCACATTTCAGCCCTATGTACAACAAGTGTCTCTTCACATTTCAGCCCTATGTACAACAAGTGTCTCTTCACATTTCAGCCCTATGTACAACAAGTGTCTCTTCACATTTCAGCCCTATGTACAACAAGTGTCTCTTCACATTTCAGCCCTATGTACAACAAGTGTCTCTTCACATTTCAGCCCTATGTACAACAAGTGTCTCTTCACATTTCAGCCCTATGTACAACAAGTGTCTCTTCACATTTCAGCCCTATGTACAACAAGTGTCTCTTCACATTTCAGCCCTATGTACAACAAGTGTCTCTTCACATTTCAGCCCTATGTACAACAAGTGTCTCTTCACATTTCAGCCCTATGTACAACAAGTGTCTCTTCACATTTCAGCCCTATGTACAACAAGTGTCTCTTCACATTTCAGCCCTATGTACAACAAGTGTCTCTTCACATTTCAGCCCTATGTACAACAAGTGTCTCTTCACATTTCAGCCCTATGTACAACAAGTGTCTCTTCACATTTCAGCCCTATGTACAACAAGTGTCTCTTCACATTTCAGCCCTATGTACAACAAGTGTCTCTTCACATTTCAGCCCTATGTACAACAAGTGTCTCTTCACATTTCAGCCCTATGTACAACAAGTGTCTCTTCACATTTCAGCCCTATGTACAACAAGTGTCTCTTCACATTTCAGCCCTATGTACAACAAGTGTCTCTTCACATTTCAGCCCTATGTACAACAAGTGTCTCTTCACATTTCAGCCCTATGTACAACAAGTGTCTCTTCACATTTCAGCCCTATGTACAACAAGTGTCTCTTCACATTTCAGCCCTATGTACAACAAGTGTCTCTTCACATTTCAGCCCTATGTACAACAAGTGTCTCTTCACATTTCAGCCCTATGTACAACAAGTGTCTCTTCACATTTCAGCCCTATGTACAACAAGTGTCTCTTCACATTTCAGCCCTATGTACAACAAGTGTCTCTTCACATTTCAGCCCTATGTACAACAAGTGTCTCTTCACATTTCAGCCCTATGTACAACAAGTGTCTCTTCACATGTCAGCGCTATGTCACATACCCAGTGCTGACTATACCTTACTACTTCACTATGCTCTCCCTCGTCATTATAACTAATACCCTTTTTTAATTAGTAAGCACCACCTACCAATACAATAACACCTACAGCACTACACTAACCACCAAGCTTTCTAATTACAAAACTAAAATAACTTTAAAGCTCCGTCCAAGATTACCAACTACGGTAGCGTTGTCGCCTCACAGTAAGATGTTGTCCTGTTCGATTCTCAGCTAAAGCGTCTTCTGTGTGGAGGCATGCGTGAATGGGCGTACCTTCGTTGAAGGTTGTGCGTCAGAGCTGGCAACTCGGCACGTAAAAATCTACTGCCAATCATTAGCGGACCGGAGATCCGCTGTGGCGACCCCTATCCGGGAAAAGTTGAAAGATACAACATAACAATTCATAGCAAAACTTACACAAACTTCTCCAAATACACTTAAACCATTCAACGTCAACTCCGCCATATTTTCATACATACTCACTGCAAAACCTTAAAGTGACAGCACACCACTAACTCACTTACCCTTTAAAGTTTGCATTACAGTTCGATATTTCGGCACATGATCTTCTGACCTTTCGATTATTTCATTTTTGTTGCTTTTGCTCTCAACGTTGTGATGTTTGATCATCTGTTAATACGATTTTATCAAGTAGATCTATATATATATTTGTTTATTGATTAAAGTGATTTAAGTCTAGTATAAGTTATTTAGGATTCTTGTATGGCATTTTTATTTAGTAGAATGGAACCATTGATAACTTTTAATACCTTATTTGAACAACACTACTGTTTTCTATTCTTTTGAATGGTCTAAAGACATGACTTATTTTTCAGATGTGTGTATTTATAAAAAACTACCATAGTCACTGTTTTACATCTACCATCTTACTTATTTAAATATAATAAATAAAAGAAAAAGTAGAAGTTGTTGTTCCAAGATCTCTGTATTGTTTAACTTCCTCTAAGACTGTGTAATTCAGCATAACCCATCTTGGAAATATTTTCCAAAAAAAAAACATTGGCTTGCAGCTTTTATTTGTATATATAAGCAAGCCTTATCAGTACAGCACTGGAGAGTGCAGTTTAGTTTATGCAACACATCTCTATCCAGTACTGATATTACATTATCTTCACCTGCATTTACTGTTTTCTTTATAATTTTCTCCCTCAGTCAATCACAACTGCCAGGCATTCATTCTGCTTTATACCATCCATAATGATTAACACAGACAGGGTATGCATCCCACCAGTGCTAACCAAATATAGTACGAAAAGGTGGTCACTGCTACTAACATGTGATGGTCGGTAGCATACATTGCCATCCAAATATGAAGAAACAGTCCTACTTGGCACCACAGGGATCTCTCTTGAGTCACACCTCCAATACTCAGCAGATTAAAATAAAAGAAAAAAGTGCACAAATCTAACTCAGTAAACATTTCACAAAATGAAACCTGGCCCCAAGAGCATTAAGGGAGCATATACTTGTTCCGTGAATGAGTTTTCATCATCGACCAACAAATTACATTGCACACAGGCACTCTTCAGAGCTGAGTATTTGGCTTAACACACCAGGCCCCATTCTCACCAATCTCTTTGTGAGTCACAGTATCTTACAGTGCCCCCCACCAGACACACACACACACACACACACACACACAAACACAATCTCCAGGGAAGACTGGCAGAATTCCTTCAATTCTCCACAGCTTTCTTCCTGGCATGGTAATACTTCCACTACCTTGGAATGAATGGTTAGCTTTAAAGGTAGTTACTAGGCCTGTGGTCAAATTTAGCATGATTTGAAATACTGTACCTTAATGCTTTCATTGGTAGCAAACCCAAACAATCTGAGTGAAGACAATGGGTAAATGCTTACCCAGTGGGAAATGATAAACTCTCTCTCAGATAATAAAGGCCAATCTAAGGAGTAAAATGGTCACCAAAACTAACGATTCAGTAGAGCAATAATTTGTATATAATAAAAACAGCCACAAGACCTTACAAGTTAATAAGGTTTTCTTAATAAGGCAAATAATGTATATACAGGTTAAAAATACAAAGGAATGATAAACTGCAAAGGGAAGTATAAAATAAAATTTAGTTTAACATAAAAAACCTTTAACCTCAAGGCAGTTCAGTCTTCATAGCTAACTTAGCTAGAGAGTACTTGACCCTTTACTGTTATAAATTACTAGAAGAAAGCAGGAATTGCAGTTAAATGTAAAGGGAAATAGTCACCTCAGTATCATTCAAGGAAAGGCAAGACAGGACAAAGACAAGCTTCGAATGTTTATACACATTTCAATTCCACCGTTGTATTCCCCACAGGCTATTTGATCATTTGCAGTGGGAAAGCTAAAGGCTAGAAAAGGAAAAATAAACAATTTCTTTCAGCTGTAAAGGACAAGGGAATAATTATTTCAGCCTAGAGAGTCTATCAACAGACAGGATGTCAAAAATGCATCTACCTGCTGTCTGCATTTAAATGTCTGCTTTCTTTCTACGGCTCTTGACAAGTGCTACTTTAAGTGAAGTGTGATTACATTTTATGACCGAGTAGCACACAAGATACAAGCACTTAAAATTACACTCAAGACATTTCATTCCTTGCATGTCCTTTTGTAAAAGAGAAAAGGTCATACTTTCCCAAGCCATGGAAAACACACATCTGCAGCCAAAAAAATGACACCAGTGACAAATGACAGGGAGAGAGAAAGGAAAATACACAACATATTTAAACCAGTTTTCTTTGGCCTGGTGTCAGCCCTGGCTCCGTACTTTTCCAGTGTACTTCCACTTGTAGGAACTGCTCTCTTAACTTGGATAGAAGACCATTAACAAAACAGCTTTAAGGGCCTGGGGAGCAGCCATTAACCACATTTGGAATATCTGAATGACCTTGGATATTTCTCATAACTTCTCCATATACTTTGTACCCCTTTCTTCTATATTGTGTTAATGTCAATAAATTGCTTTTGTGGGGGAACTTTTCCAACCTGTACTCCCTGATATGGGAGAGTATGCCCTCTATATCTGAACTTACTTATACACATACAGTCTGGGATCATTGAACCTCAGAGTAAGATGCATATACTGGGGTACCACAACCTTGGGATCATTGCACCTTAGAATAAGGTGCATATACTGGGGTACCACAACCTTGGGATCATTGCACCTCAGAGTAAGATACATATACTGGGGTACCACAACCTTGGGATCATTGCACCTCGAAATAAGATGCATACTCTGTGGTAATACAACCTTGGGATCATTTCACCTCAGAATGTACATTGCATGTTTAACTATAACAAGGTGACGTTACTATGGGGCTGTACACTTCATGTTTAACTATAACAAGGTAACCTTACTATGGGCTGTACATGGCATGTTGAACTATAACAAGGTGACCTTACTTTGGGTTGTACTTTGCACGTTTAACTATAACAAGGTGACCTTACTATGGGGCTGTACATTGCACGTTTAACTATAACAAGGTGACCTTACTATGGGCTGTACATTGCATGTTTAACTATAACAAGGTGACCTTACTATGGGCTGTACATTGCATGTTTAACTATAACAAGGTGACCTTACTATGGGCTGTACATTGCATGTTTAACTATAACAAGGTGACCTTACTATGGGCTGTACATTGCATGTTTAACTATAACAAGGTGACCTTACTATGGGCTGTACATTGCATGTTTAACTATAACAAGGTGACCTTACTATGGGCTGTACATTGCATGTTTAACTATAACAAGGTGACCTTACTATGGGCTGTACATTGCATGTTTAACTATAACAAGGTGACCTTACTATGGGCTGTACATTGCATGTTTACCTATAACAAGGTGACCTTACTATGGGCTGTACATTGCATGTTTACCTATAACAAGGTGACCTTACTATGGGCTGTACATTGCATGTTTACCTATAACAAGGTGACCTTACTATGGGCTGTACATTGCATGTTTAACTATAACAAGGTGACCTTACTATGGGCTGTACATTGCATGTTTAACTATAACAAGGTGACCTTACTATGGGCTGTACATTGCATGTTTAACTATAACAAGGTGACCTTACTATGGGCTGTACATTGCATGTTTAACTATAACAAGGTGACCTTACTATGGGCTGTACATTGCATGTTTAACTATAACAAGGTGACCTTACTATGGGCTGTACATTGCATGTTTAACTATAACAAGGTGACCTTACTATGGGCTGTACATTGCATGTTTAACTATAACAAGGTGACCTTACTATGGGCTGTACATTGCATGTTTAACTATAACAAGGTGACCTTACTATGGGCTGTACATTGCATGTTTAACTATAACAAGGTGACCTTACTATGGGCTGTACATTGCATGTTTAACTATAACAAGGTGACCTTACTATGGGCTGTACATTGCATGTTTAACTATAACAAGGTGACCTTACTATGGGCTGTACATTGCATGTTTAACTATAACAAGGTGACCTTACTATGGGCTGTACATTGCATGTTTAACTATAACAAGGTGACCTTACTATGGGCTGTACATTGCATGTTTAACTATAACAAGGTGACCTTACTATGGGCTGTACATTGCATGTTTAACTATAACAAGGTGACCTTACTATGGGCTGTACATTGCATGTTTAACTATAACAAGGTGACCTTACTATGGGCTGTACATTGCATGTTTAACTATAACAAGGTGACCTTACTATGGGCTGTACATTGCATGTTTAACTATAACAAGGTGACCTTACTATGGGCTGTACATTGCATGTTTAACTATAACAAGGTGACCTTACTATGGGCTGTACATTGCATGTTTAACTATAACAAGGTGACCTTACTATGGGCTGTACATTGCATGTTTAACTATAACAAGGTGACCTTACTATGGGCTGTACATTGCATGTTTAACTATAACAAGGTGACCTTACTATGGGCTGTACATTGCATGTTTAACTATAACAAGGTGACCTTACTATGGGCTGTACATTGCATGTTTAACTATAACAAGGTGACCTTACTATGGGCTGTACATTGCATGTTTAACTATAACAAGGTGACCTTACTATGGGCTGTACATTGCATGTTTAACTATAACAAGGTGACCTTACTATGGGCTGTACATTGCATGTTTAACTATAACAAGGTGACCTTACTATGGGCTGTACATTGCATGTTTAACTATAACAAGGTGACCTTACTATGGGCTGTACATTGCATGTTTAACTATAACAAGGTGACCTTACTATGGGCTGTACATTGCATGTTTAACTATAACAAGGTGACCTTACTATGGGCTGTACATTGCATGTTTAACTATAACAAGGTGACCTTACTATGGGCTGTACATTGCATGTTTAACTATAACAAGGTGACCTTACTATGGGCTGTACATTGCATGTTTAACTATAACAAGGTGACCTTACTATGGGCTGTACATTGCATGTTTAACTATAACAAGGTGACCTTACTATGGGCTGTACATTGCATGTTTAACTATAACAAGGTGACCTTACTATGGGCTGTACATTGCATGTTTAACTATAACAAGGTGACCTTACTATGGGCTGTACATTGCATGTTTAACTATAACAAGGTGACCTTACTATGGGCTGTACATTGCATGTTTAACTATAACAAGGTGACCTTACTATGGGCTGTACATTGCATGTTTAACTATAACAAGGTGACCTTACTATGGGCTGTACATTGCATGTTTAACTATAACAAGGTGACCTTACTATGGGCTGTACATTGCATGTTTAACTATAACAAGGTGACCTTACTATGGGCTGTACATTGCATGTTTAACTATAACAAGGTGACCTTACTATGGGCTGTACATTGCATGTTTAACTATAACAAGGTGACCTTACTATGGGCTGTACATTGCATGTTTAACTATAACAAGGTGACCTTACTATGGGCTGTACATTGCATGTTTAACTATAACAAGGTGACCTTACTATGGGCTGTACATTGCATGTTTAACTATAACAAGGTGACCTTACTATGGGCTGTACATTGCATGTTTAACTATAACAAGGTGACCTTACTATGGGCTGTACATTGCATGTTTAACTATAACAAGGTGACCTTACTATGGGCTGTACATTGCATGTTTAACTATAACAAGGTGACCTTACTATGGGCTGTACATTGCATGTTTAACTATAACAAGGTGACCTTACTATGGGCTGTACATTGCATGTTTAACTATAACAAGGTGACCTTACTATGGGCTGTACATTGCATGTTTAACTATAACAAGGTGACCTTACTATGGGCTGTACATTGCATGTTTAACTATAACAAGGTGACCTTACTATGGGCTGTACATTGCATGTTTAACTATAACAAGGTGACCTTACTATGGGCTGTACATTGCATGTTTAACTATAACAAGGTGACCTTACTATGGGCTGTACATTGCATGTTTAACTATAACAAGGTGACCTTACTATGGGCTGTACATTGCATGTTTAACTATAACAAGGTGACCTTACTATGGGCTGTACATTGCATGTTTAACTATAACAAGGTGACCTTACTATGGGCTGTACATTGCATGTTTAACTATAACAAGGTGACCTTACTATGGGCTGTACATTGCATGTTTAACTATAACAAGGTGACCTTACTATGGGCTGTACATTGCATGTTTAACTATAACAAGGTGACCTTACTATGGGCTGTACATTGCATGTTTAACTATAACAAGGTGACCTTACTATGGGCTGTACATTGCATGTTTAACTATAACAAGGTGACCTTACTATGGGCTGTACATTGCATGTTTAACTATAACAAGGTGACCTTACTATGGGCTGTACATTGCATGTTTAACTATAACAAGGTGACCTTACTATGGGCTGTACATTGCATGTTTAACTATAACAAGGTGACCTTACTATGGGCTGTACATTGCATGTTTAACTATAACAAGGTGACCTTACTATGGGCTGTACATTGCATGTTTAACTATAACAAGGTGACCTTACTATGGGCTGTACATTGCATGTTTAACTATAACAAGGTGACCTTACTATGGGCTGTACATTGCATGTTTAACTATAACAAGGTGACCTTACTATGGGCTGTACATTGCATGTTTAACTATAACAAGGTGACCTTACTATGGGCTGTACATTGCATGTTTAACTATAACAAGGTGACCTTACTATGGGCTGTACATTGCATGTTTAACTATAACAAGGTGACCTTACTATGGGCTGTACATTGCATGTTTAACTATAACAAGGTGACCTTACTATGGGCTGTACATTGCATGTTTAACTATAACAAGGTGACCTTACTATGGGCTGTACATTGCATGTTTAACTATAACAAGGTGACCTTACTATGGGCTGTACATTGCATGTTTAACTATAACAAGGTGACCTTACTATGGGCTGTACATTGCATGTTTAACTATAACAAGGTGACCTTACTATGGGCTGTACATTGCATGTTTAACTATAACAAGGTGACCTTACTATGGGCTGTACATTGCATGTTTAACTATAACAAGGTGACCTTACTATGGGCTGTACATTGCATGTTTAACTATAACAAGGTGACCTTACTATGGGCTGTACATTGCATGTTTAACTATAACAAGGTGACCTTACTATGGGCTGTACATTGCATGTTTAACTATAACAAGGTGACCTTACTATGGGCTGTACATTGCATGTTTAACTATAACAAGGTGACCTTACTATGGGCTGTACATTGCATGTTTAACTATAACAAGGTGACCTTACTATGGGCTGTACATTGCATGTTTAACTATAACAAGGTGACCTTACTATGGGCTGTACATTGCATGTTTAACTATAACAAGGTGACCTTACTATGGGCTGTACATTGCATGTTTAACTATAACAAGGTGACCTTACTATGGGCTGTACATTGCATGTTTAACTATAACAAGGTGACCTTACTATGGGCTGTACATTGCATGTTTAACTATAACAAGGTGACCTTACTATGGGCTGTACATTGCATGTTTAACTATAACAAGGTGACCTTACTATGGGCTGTACATTGCATGTTTAACTATAACAAGGTGACCTTACTATGGGCTGTACATTGCATGTTTAACTATAACAAGGTGACCTTACTATGGGCTGTACATTGCATGTTTAACTATAACAAGGTGACCTTACTATGGGCTGTACATTGCATGTTTAACTATAACAAGGTGACCTTACTATGGGCTGTACATTGCATGTTTAACTATAACAAGGTGACCTTACTATGGGCTGTACATTGCATGTTTAACTATAACAAGGTGACCTTACTATGGGCTGTACATTGCATGTTTAACTATAACAAGGTGACCTTACTATGGGCTGTACATTGCATGTTTAACTATAACAAGGTGACCTTACTATGGGCTGTACATTGCATGTTTAACTATAACAAGGTGACCTTACTATGGGCTGTACATTGCATGTTTAACTATAACAAGGTGACCTTACTATGGGCTGTACATTGCATGTTTAACTATAACAAGGTGACCTTACTATGGGCTGTACATTGCATGTTTAACTATAACAAGGTGACCTTACTATGGGCTGTACATTGCATGTTTAACTATAACAAGGTGACCTTACTATGGGCTGTACATTGCATGTTTAACTATAACAAGGTGACCTTACTATGGGCTGTACATTGCATGTTTAACTATAACAAGGTGACCTTACTATGGGCTGTACATTGCATGTTTAACTATAACAAGGTGACCTTACTATGGGCTGTACATTGCATGTTTAACTATAACAAGGTGACCTTACTATGGGCTGTACATTGCATGTTTAACTATAACAAGGTGACCTTACTATGGGCTGTACATTGCATGTTTAACTATAACAAGGTGACCTTACTATGGGCTGTACATTGCATGTTTAACTATAACAAGGTGACCTTACTATGGGCTGTACATTGCATGTTTAACTATAACAAGGTGACCTTACTATGGGCTGTACATTGCATGTTTAACTATAACAAGGTGACCTTACTATGGGCTGTACATTGCATGTTTAACTATAACAAGGTGACCTTACTATGGGCTGTACATTGCATGTTTAACTATAACAAGGTGACCTTACTATGGGCTGTACATTGCATGTTTAACTATAACAAGGTGACCTTACTATGGGCTGTACATTGCATGTTTAACTATAACAAGGTGACCTTACTATGGGCTGTACATTGCATGTTTAACTATAACAAGGTGACCTTACTATGGGCTGTACATTGCATGTTTAACTATAACAAGGTGACCTTACTATGGGCTGTACATTGCATGTTTAACTATAACAAGGTGACCTTACTATGGGCTGTACATTGCATGTTTAACTATAACAAGGTGACCTTACTATGGGCTGTACATTGCATGTTTAACTATAACAAGGTGACCTTACTATGGGCTGTACATTGCATGTTTAACTATAACAAGGTGACCTTACTATGGGCTGTACATTGCATGTTTAACTATAACAAGGTGACCTTACTATGGGCTGTACATTGCATGTTTAACTATAACAAGGTGACCTTACTATGGGCTGTACATTGCATGTTTAACTATAACAAGGTGACCTTACTATGGGCTGTACATTGCATGTTTAACTATAACAAGGTGACCTTACTATGGGCTGTACATTGCATGTTTAACTATAACAAGGTGACCTTACTATGGGCTGTACATTGCATGTTTAACTATAACAAGGTGACCTTACTATGGGCTGTACATTGCATGTTTAACTATAACAAGGTGACCTTACTATGGGCTGTACATTGCATGTTTAACTATAACAAGGTGACCTTACTATGGGCTGTACATTGCATGTTTAACTATAACAAGGTGACCTTACTATGGGCTGTACATTGCATGTTTAACTATAACAAGGTGACCTTACTATGGGCTGTACATTGCATGTTTAACTATAACAAGGTGACCTTACTATGGGCTGTACATTGCATGTTTAACTATAACAAGGTGACCTTACTATGGGCTGTACATTGCATGTTTAACTATAACAAGGTGACCTTACTATGGGCTGTACATTGCATGTTTAACTATAACAAGGTGACCTTACTATGGGCTGTACATTGCATGTTTAACTATAACAAGGTGACCTTACTATGGGCTGTACATTGCATGTTTAACTATAACAAGGTGACCTTACTATGGGCTGTACATTGCATGTTTAACTATAACAAGGTGACCTTACTATGGGCTGTACATTGCATGTTTAACTATAACAAGGTGACCTTACTATGGGCTGTACATTGCATGTTTAACTATAACAAGGTGACCTTACTATGGGCTGTACATTGCATGTTTAACTATAACAAGGTGACCTTACTATGGGCTGTACATTGCATGTTTAACTATAACAAGGTGACCTTACTATGGGCTGTACATTGCATGTTTAACTATAACAAGGTGACCTTACTATGGGCTGTACATTGCATGTTTAACTATAACAAGGTGACCTTACTATGGGCTGTACATTGCATGTTTAACTATAACAAGGTGACCTTACTATGGGCTGTACATTGCATGTTTAACTATAACAAGGTGACCTTACTATGGGCTGTACATTGCATGTTTAACTATAACAAGGTGACCTTACTATGGGCTGTACATTGCATGTTTAACTATAACAAGGTGACCTTACTATGGGCTGTACATTGCATGTTTAACTATAACAAGGTGACCTTACTATGGGCTGTACATTGCATGTTTAACTATAACAAGGTGACCTTACTATGGGCTGTACATTGCATGTTTAACTATAACAAGGTGACCTTACTATGGGCTGTACATTGCATGTTTAACTATAACAAGGTGACCTTACTATGGGCTGTACATTGCATGTTTAACTATAACAAGGTGACCTTACTATGGGCTGTACATTGCATGTTTAACTATAACAAGGTGACCTTACTATGGGCTGTACATTGCATGTTTAACTATAACAAGGTGACCTTACTATGGGCTGTACATTGCATGTTTAACTATAACAAGGTGACCTTACTATGGGCTGTACATTGCATGTTTAACTATAACAAGGTGACCTTACTATGGGCTGTACATTGCATGTTTAACTATAACAAGGTGACCTTACTATGGGCTGTACATTGCATGTTTAACTATAACAAGGTGACCTTACTATGGGCTGTACATTGCATGTTTAACTATAACAAGGTGACCTTACTATGGGCTGTACATTGCATGTTTAACTATAACAAGGTGACCTTACTATGGGCTGTACATTGCATGTTTAACTATAACAAGGTGACCTTACTATGGGCTGTACATTGCATGTTTAACTATAACAAGGTGACCTTACTATGGGCTGTACATTGCATGTTTAACTATAACAAGGTGACCTTACTATGGGCTGTACATTGCATGTTTAACTATAACAAGGTGACCTTACTATGGGCTGTACATTGCATGTTTAACTATAACAAGGTGACCTTACTATGGGCTGTACATTGCATGTTTAACTATAACAAGGTGACCTTACTATGGGCTGTACATTGCATGTTTAACTATAACAAGGTGACCTTACTATGGGCTGTACATTGCATGTTTAACTATAACAAGGTGACCTTACTATGGGCTGTACATTGCATGTTTAACTATAACAAGGTGACCTTACTATGGGCTGTACATTGCATGTTTAACTATAACAAGGTGACCTTACTATGGGCTGTACATTGCATGTTTAACTATAACAAGGTGACCTTACTATGGGCTGTACATTGCATGTTTAACTATAACAAGGTGACCTTACTATGGGCTGTACATTGCATGTTTAACTATAACAAGGTGACCTTACTATGGGCTGTACATTGCATGTTTAACTATAACAAGGTGACCTTACTATGGGCTGTACATTGCATGTTTAACTATAACAAGGTGACCTTACTATGGGCTGTACATTGCATGTTTAACTATAACAAGGTGACCTTACTATGGGCTGTACATTGCATGTTTAACTATAACAAGGTGACCTTACTATGGGCTGTACATTGCATGTTTAACTATAACAAGGTGACCTTACTATGGGCTGTACATTGCATGTTTAACTATAACAAGGTGACCTTACTATGGGCTGTACATTGCATGTTTAACTATAACAAGGTGACCTTACTATGGGCTGTACATTGCATGTTTAACTATAACAAGGTGACCTTACTATGGGCTGTACATTGCATGTTTAACTATAACAAGGTGACCTTACTATGGGCTGTACATTGCATGTTTAACTATAACAAGGTGACCTTACTATGGGCTGTACATTGCATGTTTAACTATAACAAGGTGACCTTACTATGGGCTGTACATTGCATGTTTAACTATAACAAGGTGACCTTACTATGGGCTGTACATTGCATGTTTAACTATAACAAGGTGACCTTACTATGGGCTGTACATTGCATGTTTAACTATAACAAGGTGACCTTACTATGGGCTGTACATTGCATGTTTAACTATAACAAGGTGACCTTACTATGGGCTGTACATTGCATGTTTAACTATAACAAGGTGACCTTACTATGGGCTGTACATTGCATGTTTAACTATAACAAGGTGACCTTACTATGGGCTGTACATTGCATGTTTAACTATAACAAGGTGACCTTACTATGGGCTGTACATTGCATGTTTAACTATAACAAGGTGACCTTACTATGGGCTGTACATTGCATGTTTAACTATAACAAGGTGACCTTACTATGGGCTGTACATTGCATGTTTAACTATAACAAGGTGACCTTACTATGGGCTGTACATTGCATGTTTAACTATAACAAGGTGACCTTACTATGGGCTGTACATTGCATGTTTAACTATAACAAGGTGACCTTACTATGGGCTGTACATTGCATGTTTAACTATAACAAGGTGACCTTACTATGGGCTGTACATTGCATGTTTAACTATAACAAGGTGACCTTACTATGGGCTGTACATTGCATGTTTAACTATAACAAGGTGACCTTACTATGGGCTGTACATTGCATGTTTAACTATAACAAGGTGACCTTACTATGGGCTGTACATTGCATGTTTAACTATAACAAGGTGACCTTACTATGGGCTGTACATTGCATGTTTAACTATAACAAGGTGACCTTACTATGGGCTGTACATTGCATGTTTAACTATAACAAGGTGACCTTACTATGGGCTGTACATTGCATGTTTAACTATAACAAGGTGACCTTACTATGGGCTGTACATTGCATGTTTAACTATAACAAGGTGACCTTACTATGGGCTGTACATTGCATGTTTAACTATAACAAGGTGACCTTACTATGGGCTGTACATTGCATGTTTAACTATAACAAGGTGACCTTACTATGGGCTGTACATTGCATGTTTAACTATAACAAGGTGACCTTACTATGGGCTGTACATTGCATGTTTAACTATAACAAGGTGACCTTACTATGGGCTGTACATTGCATGTTTAACTATAACAAGGTGACCTTACTATGGGCTGTACATTGCATGTTTAACTATAACAAGGTGACCTTACTATGGGCTGTACATTGCATGTTTAACTATAACAAGGTGACCTTACTATGGGCTGTACATTGCATGTTTAACTATAACAAGGTGACCTTACTATGGGCTGTACATTGCATGTTTAACTATAACAAGGTGACCTTACTATGGGCTGTACATTGCATGTTTAACTATAACAAGGTGACCTTACTATGGGCTGTACATTGCATGTTTAACTATAACAAGGTGACCTTACTATGGGCTGTACATTGCATGTTTAACTATAACAAGGTGACCTTACTATGGGCTGTACATTGCATGTTTAACTATAACAAGGTGACCTTACTATGGGCTGTACATTGCATGTTTAACTATAACAAGGTGACCTTACTATGGGCTGTACATTGCATGTTTAACTATAACAAGGTGACCTTACTATGGGCTGTACATTGCATGTTTAACTATAACAAGGTGACCTTACTATGGGCTGTACATTGCATGTTTAACTATAACAAGGTGACCTTACTATGGGCTGTACATTGCATGTTTAACTATAACAAGGTGACCTTACTATGGGCTGTACATTGCATGTTTAACTATAACAAGGTGACCTTACTATGGGCTGTACATTGCATGTTTAACTATAACAAGGTGACCTTACTATGGGCTGTACATTGCATGTTTAACTATAACAAGGTGACCTTACTATGGGCTGTACATTGCATGTTTAACTATAACAAGGTGACCTTACTATGGGCTGTACATTGCATGTTTAACTATAACAAGGTGACCTTACTATGGGCTGTACATTGCATGTTTAACTATAACAAGGTGACCTTACTATGGGCTGTACATTGCATGTTTAACTATAACAAGGTGACCTTACTATGGGCTGTACATTGCATGTTTAACTATAACAAGGTGACCTTACTATGGGCTGTACATTGCATGTTTAACTATAACAAGGTGACCTTACTATGGGCTGTACATTGCATGTTTAACTATAACAAGGTGACCTTACTATGGGCTGTACATTGCATGTTTAACTATAACAAGGTGACCTTACTATGGGCTGTACATTGCATGTTTAACTATAACAAGGTGACCTTACTATGGGCTGTACATTGCATGTTTAACTATAACAAGGTGACCTTACTATGGGCTGTACATTGCATGTTTAACTATAACAAGGTGACCTTACTATGGGCTGTACATTGCATGTTTAACTATAACAAGGTGACCTTACTATGGGCTGTACATTGCATGTTTAACTATAACAAGGTGACCTTACTATGGGCTGTACATTGCATGTTTAACTATAACAAGGTGACCTTACTATGGGCTGTACATTGCATGTTTAACTATAACAAGGTGACCTTACTATGGGCTGTACATTGCATGTTTACCTATAACAAGGTGACCTTACTATGGGCTGTACATTGCATGTTTACCTATAACAAGGTGACCTTACTATGGGCTGTACATTGCATGTTTACCTATAACAAGGTGACCTTACTATGGGCTGTACATTGCATGTTTAACTATAACAAGGTGACCTTACTATGGGCTGTACATTGCATGTTTAACTATAACAAGGTGACCTTACTATGGGCTGTACATTGCATGTTTAACTATAACAAGGTGACCTTACTATGGGCTGTACATTGCATGTTTAACTATAACAAGGTGACCTTACTATGGGCTGTACATTGCATGTTTAACTATAACAAGGTGACCTTACTATGGGCTGTACATTGCATGTTTAACTATAACAAGGTGACCTTACTATGGGCTGTACATTGCATGTTTAACTATAACAAGGTGACCTTACTATGGGCTGTACATTGCATGTTTAACTATAACAAGGTGACCTTACTATGGGCTGTACATTGCATGTTTAACTATAACAAGGTGACCTTACTATGGGCTGTACATTGCATGTTTAACTATAACAAGGTGACCTTACTATGGGCTGTACATTGCATGTTTAACTATAACAAGGTGACCTTACTATGGGCTGTACATTGCATGTTTAACTATAACAAGGTGACCTTACTATGGGCTGTACATTGCATGTTTAACTATAACAAGGTGACCTTACTATGGGCTGTACATTGCATGTTTAACTATAACAAGGTGACCTTACTATGGGCTGTACATTGCATGTTTAACTATAACAAGGTGACCTTACTATGGGCTGTACATTGCATGTTTAACTATAACAAGGTGACCTTACTATGGGCTGTACATTGCATGTTTAACTATAACAAGGTGACCTTACTATGGGCTGTACATTGCATGTTTAACTATAACAAGGTGACCTTACTATGGGCTGTACATTGCATGTTTAACTATAACAAGGTGACCTTACTATGGGCTGTACATTGCATGTTTAACTATAACAAGGTGACCTTACTATGGGCTGTACATTGCATGTTTAACTATAACAAGGTGACCTTACTATGGGCTGTACATTGCATGTTTAACTATAACAAGGTGACCTTACTATGGGCTGTACATTGCATGTTTAACTATAACAAGGTGACCTTACTATGGGCTGTACATTGCATGTTTAACTATAACAAGGTGACCTTACTATGGGCTGTACATTGCATGTTTAACTATAACAAGGTGACCTTACTATGGGCTGTACATTGCATGTTTAACTATAACAAGGTGACCTTACTATGGGCTGTACATTGCATGTTTAACTATAACAAGGTGACCTTACTATGGGCTGTACATTGCATGTTTAACTATAACAAGGTGACCTTACTATGGGCTGTACATTGCATGTTTAACTATAACAAGGTGACCTTACTATGGGCTGTACATTGCATGTTTAACTATAACAAGGTGACCTTACTATGGGCTGTACATTGCATGTTTAACTATAACAAGGTGACCTTACTATGGGCTGTACATTGCATGTTTAACTATAACAAGGTGACCTTACTATGGGCTGTACATTGCATGTTTAACTATAACAAGGTGACCTTACTATGGGCTGTACATTGCATGTTTAACTATAACAAGGTGACCTTACTATGGGCTGTACATTGCATGTTTAACTATAACAAGGTGACCTTACTATGGGCTGTACATTGCATGTTTAACTATAACAAGGTGACCTTACTATGGGCTGTACATTGCATGTTTAACTATAACAAGGTGACCTTACTATGGGCTGTACATTGCATGTTTAACTATAACAAGGTGACCTTACTATGGGCTGTACATTGCATGTTTAACTATAACAAGGTGACCTTACTATGGGCTGTACATTGCATGTTTAACTATAACAAGGTGACCTTACTATGGGCTGTACATTGCATGTTTAACTATAACAAGGTGACCTTACTATGGGCTGTACATTGCATGTTTAACTATAACAAGGTGACCTTACTATGGGCTGTACATTGCATGTTTAACTATAACAAGGTGACCTTACTATGGGCTGTACATTGCATGTTTAACTATAACAAGGTGACCTTACTATGGGCTGTACATTGCATGTTTAACTATAACAAGGTGACCTTACTATGGGCTGTACATTGCATGTTTAACTATAACAAGGTGACCTTACTATGGGCTGTACATTGCATGTTTAACTATAACAAGGTGACCTTACTATGGGCTGTACATTGCATGTTTAACTATAACAAGGTGACCTTACTATGGGCTGTACATTGCATGTTTAACTATAACAAGGTGACCTTACTATGGGCTGTACATTGCATGTTTAACTATAACAAGGTGACCTTACTATGGGCTGTACATTGCATGTTTAACTATAACAAGGTGACCTTACTATGGGCTGTACATTGCATGTTTAACTATAACAAGGTGACCTTACTATGGGCTGTACATTGCATGTTTAACTATAACAAGGTGACCTTACTATGGGCTGTACATTGCATGTTTAACTATAACAAGGTGACCTTACTATGGGCTGTACATTGCATGTTTAACTATAACAAGGTGACCTTACTATGGGCTGTACATTGCATGTTTAACTATAACAAGGTGACCTTACTATGGGCTGTACATTGCATGTTTAACTATAACAAGGTGACCTTACTATGGGCTGTACATTGCATGTTTAACTATAACAAGGTGACCTTACTATGGGCTGTACATTGCATGTTTAACTATAACAAGGTGACCTTACTATGGGCTGTACATTGCATGTTTAACTATAACAAGGTGACCTTACTATGGGCTGTACATTGCATGTTTAACTATAACAAGGTGACCTTACTATGGGCTGTACATTGCATGTTTAACTATAACAAGGTGACCTTACTATGGGCTGTACATTGCATGTTTAACTATAACAAGGTGACCTTACTATGGGCTGTACATTGCATGTTTAACTATAACAAGGTGACCTTACTATGGGCTGTACATTGCATGTTTAACTATAACAAGGTGACCTTACTATGGGCTGTACATTGCATGTTTAACTATAACAAGGTGACCTTACTATGGGCTGTACATTGCATGTTTAACTATAACAAGGTGACCTTACTATGGGCTGTACATTGCATGTTTAACTATAACAAGGTGACCTTACTATGGGCTGTACATTGCATGTTTAACTATAACAAGGTGACCTTACTATGGGCTGTACATTGCATGTTTAACTATAACAAGGTGACCTTACTATGGGCTGTACATTGCATGTTTAACTATAACAAGGTGACCTTACTATGGGCTGTACATTGCATGTTTAACTATAACAAGGTGACCTTACTATGGGCTGTACATTGCATGTTTAACTATAACAAGGTGACCTTACTATGGGCTGTACATTGCATGTTTAACTATAACAAGGTGACCTTACTATGGGCTGTACATTGCATGTTTAACTATAACAAGGTGACCTTACTATGGGCTGTACATTGCATGTTTAACTATAACAAGGTGACCTTACTATGGGCTGTACATTGCATGTTTAACTATAACAAGGTGACCTTACTATGGGCTGTACATTGCATGTTTAACTATAACAAGGTGACCTTACTATGGGCTGTACATTGCATGTTTAACTATAACAAGGTGACCTTACTATGGGCTGTACATTGCATGTTTAACTATAACAAGGTGACCTTACTATGGGCTGTACATTGCATGTTTAACTATAACAAGGTGACCTTACTATGGGCTGTACATTGCATGTTTAACTATAACAAGGTGACCTTACTATGGGCTGTACATTGCATGTTTAACTATAACAAGGTGACCTTACTATGGGCTGTACATTGCATGTTTAACTATAACAAGGTGACCTTACTATGGGCTGTACATTGCATGTTTAACTATAACAAGGTGACCTTACTATGGGCTGTACATTGCATGTTTAACTATAACAAGGTGACCTTACTATGGGCTGTACATTGCATGTTTAACTATAACAAGGTGACCTTACTATGGGCTGTACATTGCATGTTTAACTATAACAAGGTGACCTTACTATGGGCTGTACATTGCATGTTTAACTATAACAAGGTGACCTTACTATGGGCTGTACATTGCATGTTTAACTATAACAAGGTGACCTTACTATGGGCTGTACATTGCATGTTTAACTATAACAAGGTGACCTTACTATGGGCTGTACATTGCATGTTTAACTATAACAAGGTGACCTTACTATGGGCTGTACATTGCATGTTTAACTATAACAAGGTGACCTTACTATGGGCTGTACATTGCATGTTTAACTATAACAAGGTGACCTTACTATGGGCTGTACATTGCATGTTTAACTATAACAAGGTGACCTTACTATGGGCTGTACATTGCATGTTTAACTATAACAAGGTGACCTTACTATGGGCTGTACATTGCATGTTTAACTATAACAAGGTGACCTTACTATGGGCTGTACATTGCATGTTTAACTATAACAAGGTGACCTTACTATGGGCTGTACATTGCATGTTTAACTATAACAAGGTGACCTTACTATGGGCTGTACATTGCATGTTTAACTATAACAAGGTGACCTTACTATGGGCTGTACATTGCATGTTTAACTATAACAAGGTGACCTTACTATGGGCTGTACATTGCATGTTTAACTATAACAAGGTGACCTTACTATGGGCTGTACATTGCATGTTTAACTATAACAAGGTGACCTTACTATGGGCTGTACATTGCATGTTTAACTATAACAAGGTGACCTTACTATGGGCTGTACATTGCATGTTTAACTATAACAAGGTGACCTTACTATGGGCTGTACATTGCATGTTTAACTATAACAAGGTGACCTTACTATGGGCTGTACATTGCATGTTTAACTATAACAAGGTGACCTTACTATGGGCTGTACATTGCATGTTTAACTATAACAAGGTGACCTTACTATGGGCTGTACATTGCATGTTTAACTATAACAAGGTGACCTTACTATGGGCTGTACATTGCATGTTTAACTATAACAAGGTGACCTTACTATGGGCTGTACATTGCATGTTTAACTATAACAAGGTGACCTTACTATGGGCTGTACATTGCATGTTTAACTATAACAAGGTGACCTTACTATGGGCTGTACATTGCATGTTTAACTATAACAAGGTGACCTTACTATGGGCTGTACATTGCATGTTTAACTATAACAAGGTGACCTTACTATGGGCTGTACATTGCATGTTTAACTATAACAAGGTGACCTTACTATGGGCTGTACATTGCATGTTTAACTATAACAAGGTGACCTTACTATGGGCTGTACATTGCATGTTTAACTATAACAAGGTGACCTTACTATGGGCTGTACATTGCATGTTTAACTATAACAAGGTGACCTTACTATGGGCTGTACATTGCATGTTTAACTATAACAAGGTGACCTTACTATGGGCTGTACATTGCATGTTTAACTATAACAAGGTGACCTTACTATGGGCTGTACATTGCATGTTTAACTATAACAAGGTGACCTTACTATGGGCTGTACATTGCATGTTTAACTATAACAAGGTGACCTTACTATGGGCTGTACATTGCATGTTTAACTATAACAAGGTGACCTTACTATGGGCTGTACATTGCATGTTTAACTATAACAAGGTGACCTTACTATGGGCTGTACATTGCATGTTTAACTATAACAAGGTGACCTTACTATGGGCTGTACATTGCATGTTTAACTATAACAAGGTGACCTTACTATGGGCTGTACATTGCATGTTTAACTATAACAAGGTGACCTTACTATGGGCTGTACATTGCATGTTTAACTATAACAAGGTGACCTTACTATGGGCTGTACATTGCATGTTTAACTATAACAAGGTGACCTTACTATGGGCTGTACATTGCATGTTTAACTATAACAAGGTGACCTTACTATGGGCTGTACATTGCATGTTTAACTATAACAAGGTGACCTTACTATGGGCTGTACATTGCATGTTTAACTATAACAAGGTGACCTTACTATGGGCTGTACATTGCATGTTTAACTATAACAAGGTGACCTTACTATGGGCTGTACATTGCATGTTTAACTATAACAAGGTGACCTTACTATGGGCTGTACATTGCATGTTTAACTATAACAAGGTGACCTTACTATGGGCTGTACATTGCATGTTTAACTATAACAAGGTGACCTTACTATGGGCTGTACATTGCATGTTTAACTATAACAAGGTGACCTTACTATGGGCTGTACATTGCATGTTTAACTATAACAAGGTGACCTTACTATGGGCTGTACATTGCATGTTTAACTATAACAAGGTGACCTTACTATGGGCTGTACATTGCATGTTTAACTATAACAAGGTGACCTTACTATGGGCTGTACATTGCATGTTTAACTATAACAAGGTGACCTTACTATGGGCTGTACATTGCATGTTTAACTATAACAAGGTGACCTTACTATGGGCTGTACATTGCATGTTTAACTATAACAAGGTGACCTTACTATGGGCTGTACATTGCATGTTTAACTATAACAAGGTGACCTTACTATGGGCTGTACATTGCATGTTTAACTATAACAAGGTGACCTTACTATGGGCTGTACATTGCATGTTTAACTATAACAAGGTGACCTTACTATGGGCTGTACATTGCATGTTTAACTATAACAAGGTGACCTTACTATGGGCTGTACATTGCATGTTTAACTATAACAAGGTGACCTTACTATGGGCTGTACATTGCATGTTTAACTATAACAAGGTGACCTTACTATGGGCTGTACATTGCATGTTTAACTATAACAAGGTGACCTTACTATGGGCTGTACATTGCATGTTTAACTATAACAAGGTGACCTTACTATGGGCTGTACATTGCATGTTTAACTATAACAAGGTGACCTTACTATGGGCTGTACATTGCATGTTTAACTATAACAAGGTGACCTTACTATGGGCTGTACATTGCATGTTTAACTATAACAAGGTGACCTTACTATGGGCTGTACATTGCATGTTTAACTATAACAAGGTGACCTTACTATGGGCTGTACATTGCATGTTTAACTATAACAAGGTGACCTTACTATGGGCTGTACATTGCATGTTTAACTATAACAAGGTGACCTTACTATGGGCTGTACATTGCATGTTTAACTATAACAAGGTGACCTTACTATGGGCTGTACATTGCATGTTTAACTATAACAAGGTGACCTTACTATGGGCTGTACATTGCATGTTTAACTATAACAAGGTGACCTTACTATGGGCTGTACATTGCATGTTTAACTATAACAAGGTGACCTTACTATGGGCTGTACATTGCATGTTTAACTATAACAAGGTGACCTTACTATGGGCTGTACATTGCATGTTTAACTATAACAAGGTGACCTTACTATGGGCTGTACATTGCATGTTTAACTATAACAAGGTGACCTTACTATGGGCTGTACATTGCATGTTTAACTATAACAAGGTGACCTTACTATGGGCTGTACATTGCATGTTTAACTATAACAAGGTGACCTTACTATGGGCTGTACATTGCATGTTTAACTATAACAAGGTGACCTTACTATGGGCTGTACATTGCATGTTTAACTATAACAAGGTGACCTTACTATGGGCTGTACATTGCATGTTTAACTATAACAAGGTGACCTTACTATGGGCTGTACATTGCATGTTTAACTATAACAAGGTGACCTTACTATGGGCTGTACATTGCATGTTTAACTATAACAAGGTGACCTTACTATGGGCTGTACATTGCATGTTTAACTATAACAAGGTGACCTTACTATGGGCTGTACATTGCATGTTTAACTATAACAAGGTGACCTTACTATGGGCTGTACATTGCATGTTTAACTATAACAAGGTGACCTTACTATGGGCTGTACATTGCATGTTTAACTATAACAAGGTGACCTTACTATGGGCTGTACATTGCATGTTTAACTATAACAAGGTGACCTTACTATGGGCTGTACATTGCATGTTTAACTATAACAAGGTGACCTTACTATGGGCTGTACATTGCATGTTTAACTATAACAAGGTGACCTTACTATGGGCTGTACATTGCATGTTTAACTATAACAAGGTGACCTTACTATGGGCTGTACATTGCATGTTTAACTATAACAAGGTGACCTTACTATGGGCTGTACATTGCATGTTTAACTATAACAAGGTGACCTTACTATGGGCTGTACATTGCATGTTTAACTATAACAAGGTGACCTTACTATGGGCTGTACATTGCATGTTTAACTATAACAAGGTGACCTTACTATGGGCTGTACATTGCATGTTTAACTATAACAAGGTGACCTTACTATGGGCTGTACATTGCATGTTTAACTATAACAAGGTGACCTTACTATGGGCTGTACATTGCATGTTTAACTATAACAAGGTGACCTTACTATGGGCTGTACATTGCATGTTTAACTATAACAAGGTGACCTTACTATGGGCTGTACATTGCATGTTTAACTATAACAAGGTGACCTTACTATGGGCTGTACATTGCATGTTTAACTATAACAAGGTGACCTTACTATGGGCTGTACATTGCATGTTTAACTATAACAAGGTGACCTTACTATGGGCTGTACATTGCATGTTTAACTATAACAAGGTGACCTTACTATGGGCTGTACATTGCATGTTTAACTATAACAAGGTGACCTTACTATGGGCTGTACATTGCATGTTTAACTATAACAAGGTGACCTTACTATGGGCTGTACATTGCATGTTTAACTATAACAAGGTGACCTTACTATGGGCTGTACATTGCATGTTTAACTATAACAAGGTGACCTTACTATGGGCTGTACATTGCATGTTTAACTATAACAAGGTGACCTTACTATGGGCTGTACATTGCATGTTTAACTATAACAAGGTGACCTTACTATGGGCTGTACATTGCATGTTTAACTATAACAAGGTGACCTTACTATGGGCTGTACATTGCATGTTTAACTATAACAAGGTGACCTTACTATGGGCTGTACATTGCATGTTTAACTATAACAAGGTGACCTTACTATGGGCTGTACATTGCATGTTTAACTATAACAAGGTGACCTTACTATGGGCTGTACATTGCATGTTTAACTATAACAAGGTGACCTTACTATGGGCTGTACATTGCATGTTTAACTATAACAAGGTGACCTTACTATGGGCTGTACATTGCATGTTTAACTATAACAAGGTGACCTTACTATGGGCTGTACATTGCATGTTTAACTATAACAAGGTGACCTTACTATGGGCTGTACATTGCATGTTTAACTATAACAAGGTGACCTTACTATGGGCTGTACATTGCATGTTTAACTATAACAAGGTGACCTTACTATGGGCTGTACATTGCATGTTTAACTATAACAAGGTGACCTTACTATGGGCTGTACATTGCATGTTTAACTATAACAAGGTGACCTTACTATGGGCTGTACATTGCATGTTTAACTATAACAAGGTGACCTTACTATGGGCTGTACATTGCATGTTTAACTATAACAAGGTGACCTTACTATGGGCTGTACATTGCATGTTTAACTATAACAAGGTGACCTTACTATGGGCTGTACATTGCATGTTTAACTATAACAAGGTGACCTTACTATGGGCTGTACATTGCATGTTTAACTATAACAAGGTGACCTTACTATGGGCTGTACATTGCATGTTTAACTATAACAAGGTGACCTTACTATGGGCTGTACATTGCATGTTTAACTATAACAAGGTGACCTTACTATGGGCTGTACATTGCATGTTTAACTATAACAAGGTGACCTTACTATGGGCTGTACATTGCATGTTTAACTATAACAAGGTGACCTTACTATGGGCTGTACATTGCATGTTTAACTATAACAAGGTGACCTTACTATGGGCTGTACATTGCATGTTTAACTATAACAAGGTGACCTTACTATGGGCTGTACATTGCATGTTTAACTATAACAAGGTGACCTTACTATGGGCTGTACATTGCATGTTTAACTATAACAAGGTGACCTTACTATGGGCTGTACATTGCATGTTTAACTATAACAAGGTGACCTTACTATGGGCTGTACATTGCATGTTTAACTATAACAAGGTGACCTTACTATGGGCTGTACATTGCATGTTTAACTATAACAAGGTGACCTTACTATGGGCTGTACATTGCATGTTTACCTATAACAAGGTGACCTTACTATGGGCTGTACATTGCATGTTTCACAACAGCCTTCAAAGCTGATAGAAATCAAATGAACATTTTGGAATTTAGGGTGATGAAAACCTTGGTTTAAATGTTAGGTGGAAGGCTTAAGAAGGTTTGTAACCACCTTCTGAAAATCCGATGGGAGTGGACAGGAATGAGGAAAGAAGTAGCCTGACGTTATGTTAATTATGTTAATTATTCAGGGAAAGAGAGGGAAACCAAAAGCCAAGGAAGCAGCAGTGATCGATTTATTTATTTATTTATTTCAGTTTGATGACCGGGGAAGTGCACTGGGCCAAGAAGAGCCCATTTTCAGTGGAGGCCCAGGGAGAATAGCTCCAATAACAATATCAGTAACAAATATTTAACAGTAATAATAAAAAACATGCATATCAAACAGAACATTTACAACATGAAGATTGTACAATTAATAAAGTATGAAGAGATGCACATACATGTGTACATAGAGTATCTGTAGCAACAGCAGATATATATTCAGTATGCAGATATACATTCTGTAGGCAGATATACATTCAGTACACAGATATACATTCAGTATGCAGATATACATTCTGTAAGCAGATATACATTCAGTACGCAGATATACATTCTGTAAGCAGATATACATTCTTTAAGCAGAGTAAAACTTGGTGGAGAAAGCAGGACAGCTGGATAGCCTGAAGATAAGTTTGTGGGCTGTGGTGAGTTTTAGGAAATTAAGGTCATTATGTAGTTCTAGCCATTGTAGGGACTGGAGGGAGAGGCAGTGATGGGAATAAATTTTGGAGTATGTAGCGAATTTGTTTATTTTATTGTAGCAGGATTCCAATTTGGGCTGTAATCCAAGATGAAGGTTGGTGAGCAGGGGATCACTGCATAAGAGAGAGGGGTGAAGGTAGGAGGAGGCTAGGGTCTTTCTGGTGGAGGGGGTGTTGGTACAGGAGACCTAGTTTTTGATGTTTTGTTTTTTTATGGCGGTTTGAATATGGATGTCAAGTTTTGTGTGCTCATCAATGATGACACCAAACAGCTTTGTATGAGGTACACTTTCAATGGGGTTGTTATCCTGACTTAGTATAGTGAAGGAGGCATTGTCAATGGTGGTGGCTCTAGAGGGGGTGAAGATCTTTAGTTTAATTTTGGTTGCATTTAGGGCAAGGTGGTGTTTGTGCAGCCAGGTTTTTGTTTTAGGAAATGCTGACTGTGTTTTTAACTGTAGGTCAGAGGGGGAGTCAGCAGTGCAGATGATTGTAGCATCATCTGCATACTGAATTAGAGATGTACTTGGGATGGAGCGGTGGTAGTTGTTGATGAATATGTTAAAGAGTAGTGGGCCAAGAACAGATCCTTGGGGGACGCAGGTGGGGGTGGGAAGGAAGGCAGAGATAGAAGATTTCCATTTTACTGCTTGATGTCTTTTGGAGAGTTAGATGGAGAAACAGGCTAAGGTAGAGGGAAATAGGTTGAGAAAGGAGAGTTGAGATAGGAGTATGGGGTGGGATATAGTGTCAAAAGCTTTGGATACATCAATAAATAGCGTAGATACTAATTTGCCAGAGTCACAAGCATGGTTGATGCATTCCAGGAAGGGGAGAAGGGCAGTGATTGTGCTGTGGCCAGGATGGAAACCATGTTGTGTGGGGGTAAGGAGGTTATTGTGTGTTAAATATGACATCAATTGTGTATGTATACATTTCTCCAGGATTTTTGATAGCGGGGAGAGGATAGCGATGGGCCTGAAAGAGGTGGTGTCATAGTTTTTACCCCCTTTGTGGAGCGGAATCATGAATGTGTGTTTCCAAATAGAAAGGACATGGGATTCTTGGATACTCTTACTGATTAGAATGGAGACTGGCAGGGCTATGCTGTTGGCAGATAGTTTAAGGTAGAGTGGGGATAGATTGTCTGGGGCAATACAGCAGGGTTTTAGCTGGAGCAGTTTTTTTATTGTGCTTGTTGGGATGGGGTTGAGGTTGAAGATGGGTGATTCTTGTCTGTTGGCAGAAGGGAGGGGGGGTGGGGGGGTGGGAGGGGGATGTGGGAAGGAGATGGTTAATTTGGCTATGCAGTCCATGAAGAAGGTGTTAAAAGAAGTGGCTGTTTCTAGGTCAGTGAGGTTGGGTTTAGGGCAAAGGTTATCTTTGTTACCATGGTGGAGGAGAGAGGAGATGGTGTTTCAGAACTTTTTTGGGTTGGTGGAGTGCTCAGATTGGAGCTTGGTGTACGATGATTTGCGATCTCTAGTTAATTTTTTTATGGTATTCCGGAGTTGTTTGAATTCTAACAGGGCATTGAGCAGTTTATTATTACAGTATTGTTTCCATTTTTTGTCTGTTTGGAGCATGGTTTGTTTGGTTTCTTTTGATAGCTAGGGACAGATGATGGATTTGACTCTTTTGGTTCTGAGCAGGGCAAGGCTGTTTAGTAGATTCAGAAAGCTTTCATTAAAGTGGCTGATAGCATTGTCGAGGGGTAGGGTTTTTAGGAAGGATCAGTCTATTTTGGTTTAGACTGTCAGTGAATATTTGTTGGTTGAAATTAGAGAGGTTACAGATTTGAATGTAGTGATGCTGCTTATGGAGTGGAGAAGGGTGACGGTCAGCGAAGGCTGGCAGGTGGTCACTGATAGAGTCGGGGAGGATACCTGAAGTTGAGATGTGGTTAGGGTGGGATGCTAACATCCAGTCGAGGATGGTTCCTAAGTCACCATTTTTGTAAGGCCTAGTAGGAGAGTGAATGATCTGGCTGAAATTCAAGAGGTTGATTGCTTGAGAAGGGGTTGAGAGCTGATAGTGGCCCAGTTAGTATTTACATCACTGAGGATAAATGTTTCATTTTTGATATTAGATGAGAACCAGGAGAGGATGCCTTCTAGTACTGGAATGTTGTTGTTGCTTGGGGTAATATATATGGCTGCTATGCATATTTATTTATGATTGTTTATTTTTATGTGGGCTATGGTTAATTCTGACATGGAAAATTTTGGAATGGAGTTGGTAAAAAGTGTTACTGTGTAGCAGGAGGAGTAGATGATGGCTACGCCACCTCCTTTCTTACTGGGTCTATCATTACTAATCATTTGGTAGCCAGGAGGCAATATTTCATTATCTTTTATGTTAGGCTTAAGCCAAGTTTCTGAGATGGCAACAATATCAGGGTGATTATATGACAACCAGGCAAGGAGGGTGGGGATTTTGTTATGTAGGCTTTGTGTGTTAATTGTGATGAAGCAAATGGAATTTGGGGTGGTAGTATGTGGGGAGGCATGGTTGGATGGGGAGTTGTTGGGGCCGAGGTTGGGATGGATATCACCAGACAGAGAGAGGGTGACTAGAAATAAAAGGTGTTTTATGTGATCTACAGTAGAATGGGGTTTAAGGTAGGGATATAGGGTGGATTTGTTAGGGTGTGAGTGATGGGGATGGTTGGGTGAGGGTAAGATTGGAAGGATTTGGGGCCTATACAGTAGGGTGGTGTAGATGGGATAGAGTTCTGGAGGTATAGAGGAGAAGGGAAGTAGGGGGGGACTGTTGGATGATGGATGTGTAGTGTGAAGGTAGGTTGTGTGAGGGGTGTGAGAGTTGTGTAAGGTAGGAGAGTGTGGTTAGTAATGCTAGTAATACTGAGCAGTGTAAGTGTGGGATGGAGTGGGTCATATTGTAGTTGCTTGTGTGTGTAAGGTGGTGTGGTATGATTGGTGGGAGGGGCATGTGATTGGATATTGGGAGTTGCGGGAGGAGGTAGGGATAGATAAATGTACAGGTAGTGGGGACTGATTTAAGGTAGGGATAGAGGGTGGATTTGTTAGGGTGTGAGTGGTGGGGATGGTTGGGTGAGGGTAAGATTGGAAGGATTTTGGGCCTATGCAGTAGGGTGGTGTAGGTGGGATAAATTTCTGGAGGTATAGAGGAGAAGGGAAGTAGGGGGGGACTGTTGGATGATGGATGTGTAGTGTGAAGGTAGGTTGTGTAAGGGGTGTGAGAGTTGTGTAAGGTAGGAGAGTGTGGTTAGTAATGCTAGTAATACTGAGCAGTGTAAGTGTGGGATGGAGTGGGTAATATTGTAGTTGCTTGTGTGTGTAAGGTGGTGTGGTATGATTAGTGCGAGGGGCATGTGATTGGATATTGGGAGTTTCGAGAGGAGGTAGGGATAGATAAATGTACAGGTAGTAGGGGTGGTGGGCATTGGGGGCAGGGTAGGGGAGCAATTTGAGGCCGGAGGGTGAATGGAATGGGTAGAGAACCTGCAGCAGAAGTTAGCAAAAAAAAGTATCAGTGAGTGCAGGTAAGGACAGAACACAGTTGCTTGGGTTACAGCAGATAGGACTGAAGTGTAGGGACTGGACAGGCAGGAATGGGGTGGTGGCATAAAGTTTTAATTTATTCCACAAAGTGGAAGAGTTGCCAGCTCTTAGAAGGAGTACTGTCAGGTTAGCTATCAGTAAAACCTGTTGAACGGGCTTATTTGCTAAGCAAGGAGGGGAGAAATGAGTCTCTGCTACCCCCAGTGGGGAAATTGTAGTGATACAGCAGATTGGACAAGGGGGTTAGCCCCTGTGAGTGTGCATGCTGTCGGAGGGCAGTAATGCAAGGCTATATACAGTGGGTTACACAGTAAGTAATTTGTGAATGGAGGAGCAGAAAAAACCCACAGGAGCTTACAAGCACTTAGGCATAGACACTTTTCTCCTGGGGAAGACTTGGTCCAACCGATATGTTCAGTGTCACTCTGGGTCTTGATTGGGTTCCTGGGCAGGAGAGAGTACAGACCATGTGGGACGCACTTGGACAGAAACACTTTTTCTCCTGGGGAAGACTTGGTCCAACCATTATGTTCAGTGTCACTTTGGGTCTTGATTGGGTTCCTGGGCAGGAGGGAGTACAAACTATGCGGGAAGCACTTAGGCAGAGACACATTTCTCCTGGGAAAGACTTGGTCCAACCAATATGTTTAGTGTCACTCTTTCCTTTGTTTGCTGCATAGTTGTCGTAGTGTTGTGTAGAACGTATCAAAGACATGAAGTCACATCTCACTACCAACTGTCAGAAAGACTTTGAATGTAGCAATGCACTGTGGGGGAACTGTCTATATAGCAGCTAGAAGAACCTTAGTTAAGATACTTACTGCTTTCACATAAAGAAGGGCACCAGAAGACAGAAAATAAGAAACATAAATACCAAGTAAAGCATGACTTGATGGCATATTGAAAATGTATGTATTAGTCAGGTACATTTCTTGATAATGTAGAGATGCAGGGCATTCACCAAGCATATCTACACACACTGAGGTCTGTTATGTTAGAGAAACAGAGATTTGTAGGTCTTCTCAAATTCATAGGAGAGGCTGGAAAGGATATCTTTGGACTTAAAATTGGATAATTTTGTATCAGTGTTATTGTAGCACACTAAACAAACTTAAATATACTTTAAATTAAATTGTTATATCACAGAAGGTATTCACTGTCATCAAGAGGGTATAAATAGAGAGCGAGAGAAAGGATGCCCCTTTATTAAACAAGTATTTATGCTTAGTCTATCAGCACTACACTTGGCGGAATACTCATAGTTTGAGTTATGTACTTCAACTGTGATACACTTGGTGGAATAGTTAGAATCTGAGTTGCATACTTGGCTGTCATACATTTGGTGGAATATTATAGTTTGACAGGTGGGAGGGGTATATGTGCCCCTATTGGCCAATGTGTGCCCACCATAAAGCCCAGTATCCGTGGGTCAATAAGCTACTCACCGGCTGGTGTTTAGTAAGTCAGCTGTGATACACTTGGCAGCACTGTTATAGTTTCAGTTGCGCACATCAGCTGTAATACACTTGGTTGAATAGTTATAATCTGAGTTGTGAATTTCAGTTGTGATCATACCTGTCAACTGTACCAAATTCCTCAGTATTTCCCAGTTTTGGAATCAAAATAATAAGGTGCCATGAATTCTGATTGGCCCTTTAAATTCCAATTTTGTTTTCATTTTTTTATGTTCATGTTGCAGATAAGGGCTTCAGAACCATAAAGTGAGGTTGGGCAGGTGGCAACATCCTCCCACTTTTAAGTGGCTTCAGTAATAAAAAAAAAAAAACACTCGACGGTGGCGGTGTCTTCGCCTTTAAGGAGGACTATGTGCACGCAGTGTGTACTCTATTCTTTTTAATATTCTAAGCATTAATAAAAGGAAATACATCAGTGGTGCGTACATTTCTTAACTTTTACGTGAAATTGTCAGCATGCTCCGGAATGTCACCTCCACTCGATGTAATATGCTGGTCACACATCAGACCTTATTTAAGAATCACCCAAAGAATTTCAGAAAGTCTCCAGAGCCCTGTTAAGATGGGGTGGCTAACCTAGTTGGATACTAAGAGGAATACCACAGGGATAAAAATACACCAAGAGCCCAAAGTTCCTGATTTACTGCAAATGATATGCACCCTGGTAATGGTTAAGGTCTTTGCCTTCCATGCACAAGGTACAAGGTTCGTTCCTGACCTCCGACCAGTGCCTGTTTGGAGTTTGCATGTTCTCCCTGTGTCTCTGTGAGGTTTCTCCCATGTCCAAAAACATGCTGAGTGTTTCCAACTCAAACTCATCAATGAATGGAGCTGTGGGCAGCAGCACAGACTCTACATGGTGCCCTATAGGGGGAAGAGTTGTACAGACCAACCGCTTTGGGGATCTACTGTGGTGCGCAGTATCCTCAAGATAGGAGAACATGGATCACAGACTGCACACCGTGGCAGGGTTAGACACTCAAAAGTGTAAAATATGGTTCTAGGTGATTCGGTCAAGTTAACTAATGTCGCCAAAAATGGGCATGGGTAGTTACCAGTGATAAGTGGGTTGATCCACGCCAGGGACCCTTGCTAATGGTGGGAGAGGTATATGTGCCCCTATTGGCCAATGTGTGCCCACCATAAAGCCCAGTATCCATGGGTCAATAAGCTACTCACCGGCTGGTGTTTAGTTGCCCAGCCTGGGTTATCTGGGATAGCTCTGTTGAGGAAAATCTGGACGTAAAACCAACCAACCTGCCAAACATGAATTAAGAATTGCTACGCTTAATGTAGGTTCACTGACAGGATGCAGCTTGGAAGTGGATGACATGATGATTCGGAGGAGGCTGGACATCCTATGTATCCAGGAGATGAGATGGAAGGGCAGTACAACAAAGCCACTTGGCTTGGGATCCAGACTCTACTACTCAGGTGGTGGACAGGCTAGAAATGGTGTAGGAATTGTGGTGAGACAGAGGCTTCAGAAGTCAGTGAGGGATATCATCAGAATTAATGACAGACTCATGGCAATCAGACTGCAGTGTAATAATAGGGCAATATTCATAATCTCAGCCTATGCCCCACAGCAGGGTTGTGATAGTGAGGAAAAGAGTGCATTCAGACAGCAGCTGCAGGACCTACTAGTTAAAGCAGGGCAACATGAATTGGTGTTGATAATGGGTGACTTGAATGCACATATCAGGCAGACAAAACAGGATATTAGGACTGCCTTAGTCCACATGGGTGGGGCAACAGGAATAAAGAAGGAGAAGCCATTCTAGACTTCTGTCTGGCAAATGGCTTGATAGTAGCCAACACATGGTTCAGAAAGAAAGACAGTGAAGAACTTCTCAAAAGCAAACTTTACACTTCTTAAGACTGAATTGGTATCCTTCAAGGCCCCTGGGCCAGTGGAAACCACAACCCACACTGCTGAATCCTTTGCAAATGCCTTCTATGGGCACCTTCAAGAATGCATGGATCATGCAATCCCAAATAAAACCAAGACCCATTCCCCCAAAGGCAGGCGCCCGGTCTGGTGGACCCCAGCCATAAACAAACTTTACAACAGGAGGAGGAAGCTATGACATGACAGAGCAAAATCCCTAAAAGGGAAGGCATCTCTGATCAGTACTAGCAATAAACTACAATCACTCATAAAATCATCCAAGGCCAACTTTGAGAGAAAAATCGCAAAAGACACAAAAGACAATCACAAGGCCTACTTTAGCTATGTTAGAAACCTGGGTGGAAACTCCCAGATATGCTCAGAGTTAGTCCAAAATGACACAAAATACACTGAACCCACTGACATTGCCAACATTCTGGCAGACAGGTTCAGTGCAAATTTCTCCTCCCCCCCCAAAAGGAGAAATAACTATCCCAGCAGAGTGTAGCCTCCCAAACATCTCAGATGCCCAGGTGAGAGCCGCCCTCTCTAAAGCAAAAAACACAGCATCAATGGGACTGGATGGTGTCCCGGGCTGTGTGCTACATGAACTCCAAGAGGAACTAAACCCACACATAAGGCTGCTGTTTAATCTTAGCCTTACTACAGGATACATACCCAAAGAGTGGCGTACGGCAACAGTGGTCCCACTTCACAAAGGCGGTGCTTCTACGGACCCTGGAAATTACCGCCCCATAAGCTTGACGAGCCTGGTCTGCAAAGCTATGGAGAGGATCATTATGGAACTCATAAACAAAGACATTGGGGACCTACAGACATTGGATCCTACCCAATTTGGCTTTGTCAAGGGCAGATCCTGCCTTTTGAACTTGGTCGACTTTTTGAAACAGTCACTAAGGCCATTGATGAGGGTAAGGCAGTTCACACAGCCTACCTTAACCTTGCAAAAGCCTTTGACACAATACCCCACTCGGGCATCATAGACAAACTCACCAGCTTAAATGTAAACCCATATGTCACAAGATGGGTTGCAAACTGGCTCAAGGACAGAACCCACAGGGTCAGAGTTGCTGGAGCTATGTCAGACTCTAAGCCAGTCACAAGCGGTGTCCCACAGGGCTCAGTCCTGGGACCCCTCTTGTTCGGCATTTATTTTTCCGAGGTACAGGCAAACATAGGAGGATTGTGGCTGACAAAGTTCGCAGATGACTGCAAACTGGGCGCCATAATTGATACTCCAGCGGACACAAACATCCTTCCGAGAGGCCTCATAGAAATGGATAATTGGTGCCAGAGCAATGGCCTTAAGCTGAATGTCAAAAAATGTATAGTCATACCCTTTGGGAAAAACAAGGTACCGACAAATTACCACATAGGTGGTAATCCATTAAGTACGAAAGAGGTAATCAGGGACCTAGGGACCCAGGTTGACAGTAACCTCTCATTTGACACTCACATTGCCAAAGTGGTTAGGAAGACCTTCTATATTGCCCATCTTATCATGAAGGGTTTCACATCTAGATCAAGAGAGGTCATTGTGCCCCTGTACTCTTCTCTTATCAGGCCAGTGATTGAGTACAATGCCCCATTTGGGATGTATCTCACCTGACACCTGCAGCAGTTGGAAAGACCCCAAAAGTTCCTCAAAGGGTCTTAAACATATGTCATATGCTGCCTGACTGAAAAAACTCCAGCTCTATTCAGTCGCATACCGCCTACTCAGAGGTGATCTGTGCCTGACGTACAAGGCCATGTCCAATCCGGAATTAATGGACATGCTCCATGTCAGAAAATCCAAATCCATCAGACCCACATGAACAAGAGTCTTAAACCTCAACACAGAAATAAATAGGACGTGCTGGAGGGACAGATTCATAACCCAGAGGCTCCCTACACTCTGGAACAGAATCCCAGTCCATATTAGGCAGAGCCCCTCACTGACTCTATTCAAGAGAAATCTCGACGAGTGGATGGGAGATCGTAGGTTTACCCCAGAGGTCATCTCTGTGTCACTACTAAACAGAGGCACAGTAAACTAAACCCTAAAAGGGCATAGTATTCTCATCCTAAGGGGTGGTGAAAGCCACACACACTCTGGCTAGGCTTATAAATGCCCTAGGGCAGATAGCCTAGTACGAACCTATGAACCTATGAACCTATAAATCACATACAAGAGTAGCCAACATGCAACTCAGGTAGACTTCCTCCTAGTAATTTAAAGGCACTGGGGTAGAATACATGATTGCAAAGTCATCCCCAGTGAAACAGTCGGCCCAAAGCATAAACCACTAGTTGCCACAATCAGCTGCAAGCAGTGGTCAGAGAAGGCTGTAAGGTCAACAGAGACCAGGCTGAAGACCTGAAAGTTGACTAGAGAGAAAGTACAGCAGTTCAAGGAATTACTCAGCGCTCTAGCACCCCAAGAAGAGGAGGAAATAAGTGGAGTTGAAGAAGAGTGGCTGAGGATGATGATATGCACACAGATAAGCGCTCTTCTTCTGTCTGCCTTTCTTGGAAATGCAGAAAGAAGCAAACAGATGTAACCTGGAATTTTGGTTCTGACTTCACTTAGTGCTAATGCTGCCATGTACAGAACTAACAAGTTTAGTGCAGAATATTATGATGGGACATTGCGTACACTA
>NC_056743.1:43158979-43176790 GCF_019279795.1 Protopterus annectens | reverse complement strand
AAAATTTACCTTTATTTCCCGCCAAACTAAAAATCTTTTACCTGATGGCCCTAGAATTTTTGAAGACTTGGACTCTGCTTTGCTGTATATTAAAAAAAATAAGATATTAGATAAAATAGAAGATATGGAATGGGCAAGTCCTTTGTTAAAGAGGATGGCAACAGAAACTTCTTGGAAGACTTCAGAGAAGCAAAAAAGACTAAAAAACAAATGACATGTTCTATATTTTTTTTTCCTTCTCTCTTAATCTCTTCAAATACAGTTACTGCATCTCCAGAAAGCCACAAATATTTTAAAGATTTATTCAAAGTTATTTTTCTGTGTGCAAAGAACTGTTTTTGTTTCATAAATAGTCAAACTCTCTGAGGAACAAATAACATGCTATCAATCAACTTGTTTCTCTTTGTGATAAAGAGACCTAATGTTAGTAATTTGATACATTTTCTTTCTCTTCTTGTTTTAAATAATGGCATTCTCTCTAAACTATGCATTTAGTGAGGGGTGGGGAAGGGCAAGGAGAGAAGTATGATGAAAAATATGGAAAAAGTGAAATAATAACTTATTAGTTCTTTAAAACTATATATGCTGTTTAAACACTGTTGCTAAATATTATATCATGACTTTATTGCTTATACATGATTACAAATAATATGTCATGATATAATTGCAAATAATTAGAACTAAAATAGTTGTAAGTAATATGTTTCATGTTTAACTTTATTAATATAAACAGCAAGTAATATTTCTTTGTAGATACTCTTTGTAGCTTCCTTTTTTTCTTCTCTCTCTCTTTCTTTTTTCTCTACTCTCTTCCTTTTCTTTTTTCTCTCTCTTTCTCTCTTATAAGTACAGTTATATGCTTCTGATAATACTGATATATGTATATAATAAGATTTGTATGAGAGAATGAAATGGGGCATATAAAAATAAGTTGTATAATATGTTAAATAACTGTAGGCTTGGTTTCACTGTCATAGAGACTGTAATGACTTGTAAAATATTTCGCGAAGGTTTTGCACTGTTTAGTTTCATTTGTATTACTAAATGAATGTCAGTCACTTGTATTTACTAAAATTCCCGCCAGAGTGTTAAGGGAGACAATTTGGGATGTGGGTTACCTCGTGAAGAGTGTCCTCAAATTGTTTTAAAAGCTTCAACACTCAGAATACACGTAGAGAAGCTGAATGCAGTCATTTTGAACTTTGACCCCTGATTTCACACTGACACATCGCAGATTCAAGAAGAACACTGTTCCAGGAAGTAGAACTGCTGTAAATGCGACTTTGTGATGAAAAATGAACTTTATGACATCTAAATGTGAGTTATTCTTTATAACAACTTACTTATTTAAGATGTAATTTATAAAATATGAAAGTTATAATGATTTTAAATGATTCAGTATGCCATAGTAAGCAAGTGAGATATTTTAGATGGCATAGAAGGTAAAACACATATACACATGTTTTTGAAAGCTTACATGA
The DNA here is from genome assembly GCF_019279795.1 of Protopterus annectens. Classification (NCBI taxonomy): domain Eukaryota; kingdom Metazoa; phylum Chordata; order Ceratodontiformes; family Protopteridae; genus Protopterus; species Protopterus annectens. The sequence continues at coordinate 43,175,309 of NC_056743.1, read as the reverse complement.
CTGCAGCATATTAATGTATATAAATACTTATGATTTAAACATATATAATGTTATAAATCATTTGCCTTAACTAACTGACAAGCACAAGTATCATTATGTCTATATTTTAGAAGAAACTGTCATGTGACATATTTTAAAGCTGCAGTTCAGATATATAAAATACAGATGGCTTTCATCACAATGATTTATGTATAACTAGGAAGTATCATTGCTGTGCAGTATGACTTGTAAACATATGTTTGAATATAAATATTTTATTTACTGGCAATAATAAGTATGAGAAGAAAGCTTTGGTGCAAGTAATTTAAAGTTTTTAAAACTGCTAACTGCATTTCTATGGCAGAAAGTAGGAATACCCTAATATATGTGATGTCTGAACCATTATAGCCTAAGTTATTGAATCCAAATGAACATAAGAACTTATTTTTACAAACTTTTTAATAAACTAATATATAGATATGTCCTTTCTCTCTCTCTCTCTTTCTCTCTCTCTCTCTTCTCGGTTCCCATTATCAAGTTTATTAGAATGCTATTTTGATTATGAGTGTATTTTACAAAATAGATGTACATAGTAATATGAGCTGTTTCTAAATGTTCTTATTTGTTTATATGAAGCTGATTTATAAATTGTTTAGCTTTGTCTTACTAGATCATTTAATTAAATGAGGTTAACTTTAGTTAATAATAGTTAGTATTGAATTGATATGGTGGCAGCTGAGGTACTGCTGCTTAGGATAGGGGGATAACTTGAGTGGTATGTGGTACTCAAAGTTGGAGTTCTTAACTCCAGGCTGGGTGCAATGTTTAATCCTTATATTATTTTCACCTGTTTATTGTTGTTTATATATAGTTCTGACATCCACAACACATTTTATAAACTTATTGTCACTACAAATAAAAGTGAAGCTTATACAAAATCCCATAAGATTTTCAATAAATACAGCTATAATTAATGGTACACCTAAAGGAGGAGGTATAATATCATTTATTTTGTTAATTGTTATTCTGATTATATGTTTTATATGTTTATAAAAGCTAAATGATTTCTCTAAAAGGAATTTCTTTAAACATTAATGGACTGAATAACCCATGTAAAAGGGCAAGTTTAATGAGATACATTAATTTGCATAGGGCCAACTTGGTATTCCTTCAAGAAACTCATCTCCTGAAAAAGGATATTGATAAATTAGCCACTAATAAATATACAGTCTTGGTTAGTTCAGAACACACTCAGAAAAAAGAGGAGTGGCTATTTTATGGAATAAAAGTATGCCCATACCTAAAACTATTAAGTCTTATAAAGATGATAAAGGAATGTTTTGTATGGTTACAATACAGATTAATGGAAAGACATATACATTAATCAATGTATATTGGATACCAGGAATTGGCATTAATACAGTGAAACACCATCTCAATAAGATCATATCATGTTCTATAGGAGATATTATTTTAGCAGGTGACTTTAATTGTATCCTACATGAAAAAGATACAACTACTATAGGAAAAAGGAAAATTACATCTAATGCAAAACATTTAAAGGATTTTGTTAATTTATATAATTTGAATGATATTAATAATCAGATAGATTCAAAATCATTACCGTACACTTTTTTTTCTAACAGATATAAAACTTATTCAAAAATAGATAGAGTCTTTATTTCTAACCAGATGGTTACAGACTTAATTAATTCTAAAATCATTTTGTGTCCTATATCAGATCATAATTCAATTGTCTTTGAGTTTATGATAAAAAGTACTTACAATGTTCAGATCAAAAGGATACCAGCATACTTAACTCAACTAAAAGACTATAAAGATTATATACTTTCAGAAGTGCAACATTTTTTAGACTTAAACAATACACCTGAAGTCTCCATTGTTTATGTTTGGGATGCTTTAAAATCATATTTATATGGACAAAGTATCAGATGGTATAATAATAAAAGGAAATCTTGGGACAAGGAATTACTAGATATTCAAAGCAAATTAGACTCATTCAAACATAATAATAAAGAAAATATTATGGACAAAAAAGTTATTGAAGAAATAAATAAATTAAATGAGAAATACAAAGAAATTTTAACTCATAAAGTTAAAATAACATTAGAGAAATATAAGTTTTTGTCTTACTCAATAAGTCCCAAATACTTACATAGACTTAAAAATAAAACAAAAAGGTTGAATAAACAAAATCATATCAAAGAAATTTTCTCTCCAAGGAAAAAGAAGAATGTTTCTAGTTTACTAGAAATATTAGATGAATTTAGAAATCACTTTCACAAAATTAATCATAATAACATTAACATGGAGCCTAAAGATAAAATAAAGAAATTTATAACTACAAACATGAACAAAAAACTTAATAAACAACAGACTAAACTAATGGATAAAAATATTTCATATACAGAGGTTATTACACAAATAATCAAGCTTAAATCAAACAAAGCACAAGGTAATGATGGTATTATACCAGAGATCTATAAAATTCTTCCCAAAAGTACTTACTCATTAATACATAAGGTTTTTATTTTGGCCCAAATGAGTTAACAACTCCCCCATCTTGGCAATACACATTTATTTCACCAATTTTAAAACCCAATAAAGACCCAACCAGATGCACTTCATATAGACCTATTTCATTACTTAATGTTGACTATAAAATGTTTATGAGTATTTTTGCTGATAGATTAAAGACAATCATCCCAGGCATTATAGATATAGACCAGACAGGCTTTATTGTAAATAGAAATACTTTTGATAATATAAGGAGAACTTTAACGTTAATTGATTTTGCAAATAGGAAAAAGAAATATTTAACACTTATTAGTCTCGATATAAGTTCAGCATTTGATTCAGTAAGTTGGGACTACTTGTTTATCTTACTGAAGTGCACAAACTTTTCAGATGCATTTGTAAATCTAATTGAACATCTATATAAAGGAGCATTGGCTTACATTAAGATAGGAACATATGTCTCACAAAAATACCCATTTTAAAGGTACAAAACAGGGTGTCCACTCTCTCCACTATTATTTACTTTAATAATGGAGCCTTGGGCTAATTTGATCAGAAACAGTACTGATATAGAAGGATTTGATATAGATGAAAATACAATATCTAAAATTCAACTTTTTGCAGATGATGTTCTAATTACATCAGCTGGATCTAACTCTTCTATGCAGTCCTTATTTGATAAAATGATGGACTTTAAAAATATCTCTGGTTTAATATTCAATGAAGAAAAAACTAAAATATTACCAATATACACACAAAAAACAAATATATACCTAACTCAGGTCAGATAACTTACTTAGGTAAAATATTAACTAAAGATATCAAATATATTATACATAATAATTATAGTACCTGTCTTCTTAATATACAAAATCTTTTCAATAGCTGGAACAATATGTTTTTTACCATGGAAGAGAGACTCACAATTATTAAAATGATAGTATTCCCCAAGATATTATACTTAATACAATCAATAATACTCCCACCTACAAAAATAATTATTATGAAATTGAATTCACTAATGTTAAATTTCTTATGGGCACCTAATAGACCTAGGATTGCATTAAAGAAACATACTAATAGCTGGTCTCAAGGGGGCATTTCATTTCCAGACTTTAATTTATATACTATCTCTTCTATTATAAAAGTTATTACTTTGTTAATAGATCAGTCATATGTTGCAAGATGGAAAGATTACTGGGAACTAATTAATATTCACTTCATGAAAATCTCTTTAATACATAAAAATATTATTGTAAATAACCCCATGTTATGGTTACTAAAAGAATTTTGTACTTCATCCATTACACCAAAATATGTAGTTAGTTACCCATTAAACATTATTATCAGTTATGGTAATTTTATATTCATGCATCCTAAGTATAAGGAATGGAATTTTATTATATTCCCTATAATGTATACACAAGGTATGCTTTTGTCAACCACCTCTGAAAGAACTCTTTTAGTCACAGAGAATGATCTAAAGTATTGGTATCAGTTGCTGTCTGATAATAAAGTAAAAAATTTAGACTTCTTAAAGCAAGAATTTGATTTGAGAGAAACATGTTGGTTAGAAGTTCAGACTTTTAGACAACATCTTATTAATAAAATTGATTTAATGTCTTTAACAGTTAAAGAATCTGTTCCAATACTGATTGATTACTTGATATTACATTTACAACATAGAGTTTCTGATAAAGGTAAGCTCTCATACATACATAAAATTATCAGAGAAGAAACTCATTACAGTTCAGATACTTATTGGAATTATTTCATTTCCATTAAAGGTGAATCACCAAAACAACAAGATAAACAATATATATTAGAATCTGCTTATAAAACTACTTCTTCCATTAATTGGAGACTTTTTACTTGGAAATTTTTACATAGATCCTTCTATACACCTTTAATGATGAATAAAATAAATAATAAAGACAACTTATGTAAAAGATGTAATGTAGAAATAAATGCTGATTGGACACATATGTTTTATGACTGTATAAAATTGAAGGAATATTGGAAGTTAATCAATGATTTTTTGCAGGCCCTTTTCACAGATAATTTCACTGTTTCTAAATCACTTATATTATTTAACACACCTGTTCCTAAAAGTGTTAAAAAAGTTAAACTTCCCTTATTATGGTCTATTCTAGCAGTGGCTAGAAAAATAATAACCAGAAATTGGATTTCAGATACCCCTCCTTCATTTAATGAATTTAAAAATGTTATGACTGAAGTGTGTCATATGGAATTGATGACAATAAAATCAAGAACTACTAGAAAAACATCTTATTATATTATATGGGATACTTTACAAAACCTGTTAAAAAAATCTTAGTCTCAATAGCATGACATTATAGTTTAATCAATTGATTTGATTTGTAGTGGATGTCTTTGTAAATACTTTGATTATTTTATTGAATGTTATAACTATTTCTATTTTAATTGCTTGTATAAAATTGTTGTGATATTTATTTTGTATGTTAAAAACAATAAACTTGTTTAAAAAAAAACACCAAAATGTAAGTTTTATAATATTTCAAAGGATGAGATATTAGCACTTAAGAATTTGAGCAATGATAGAACTAGACATGTTATGAAGGCTGACAAGGGTGGGGGCATACTTGCTACAGATACTGACAGTTATATAACAAAAATAGAGAACATGCTGAATACACCAGAGTTTTATTCTAAACATTCCTTTGAGGAGATTAAAACTGCATATGTAAGATGAAAAGATAAGCTAACCACAATGTTTAATGAAAAACTTATTAGTGAAAACTTTTTTGAGTATTTAAACACTTCTCACCCCAAGGTACCTTGTTTGTTTGGGGGATTCCCAAACCTCATACAAATAGGGAAGATCCACCTTACAGATCTGTTAATTGCAAGTGGAGATTCCATATCACAGGCCAATGCCAGATACTTAGATTTTATCCTACAGCCTCTTGCTGAAAATAACTCATCTTTTATTTTAGATTAACTTGATTTTTTAAGAAAAATAAAAGGTGTATATCAATAAGCAAAGCATTTTGGTAACTAATGATGCTGAAGCCCTATACACCATGTTACCATACATACTGTATTGAAGCAGCTACAGAACCTTATAGCAAAAATAACAATGCTACACAAGTGTAAACTGAATGCTTGGGAAAGCTAATACTCTTGCTGTTGAGTTGCAAGTTTTTACTTCTTTGGCCAGGCTTACAAGCAGATGAGGGGGATTGCCATGGGTGTGGCTATGGTCCATAGCCTGGCCAATGTAGCCTTAGTCAAGTGGGAGGAGGAATTTGTACTGCAAAGTGAATATCAAGAGTTTTATGACCAGCTACCTTCACTTTATTGATGATGTATTCATAGTCTGGTAAGGTGAGAAATCTAACCTCATGGAGTTTATTCATTACATCAATAACTCCACCTCCTTACTGAAGTTTACCACTTCCATCAGCTCAGTGCAGTTCCTTGATATGACTGTCAGTACTGATAAAGACAGAGAAAAATTAATTATTAGCTTATACAGGATGTGACAATGTAAGGTATTGCCAGCTATGCCAGGAGAAGTAGAGCAGTGGATGTGTAACATATGCCAGCATAACTAGCTGGAATTTTGTAAAGAATTATATGTCATTTGTATATCAAACTCATTTGTATAGATACTTGTGTTGAACATGTGTTTGTAAAGCTGCTTGTGTTAGAAATGTACTAACAGTGGGTCCTGACTGTATTGTAACTGAGGAAATGTATATATGTTAACAGGGGATATTGGAAGATAAGAGGTTAATTTCAGTACAGCTAACTTTGAAATATAGTAAGAAATTAAGTTACTTAACTTAGGCCTTAAATATTGTATCTTACAGTTCTGACTGCAGCCAGAGACAAATGGTTTATTAGCTCCTGTTGGAAGAGTGAAGGTGTTTATTGTTTTATGACTTCCAGGAGCTACAACAGATTTTAAGCAAAGCTCTAGGTGTGTAAGGTAACACATATGTGCTAAATCCTGGCAGTCTCTAGTAAAGGGGGGTAGTATGGGAACCAGAAGTCAGATGACCAGATGTGTGTGATGTCATTCTGTACACTGAAATGATGTTTTTAATACTAGATGTGACTGAAGTCTCAAAGGCACTCTGTTTTTGGAACCTGACAAGGAAGGCCCCCTCACCTACTTCATCTTGCCTTGCTCTAGAAAGTGAACCAGGGAATAGTAATTCTTTAGATCAGTCAGGAAAATGTAGTGAGATTAGTTAAGTACTGTTTTTCTGTATCTTTATCCGTGTGAATCTATTTGCCTGTGTTATTTTAATATTTCCTGTGATTGAAAGTCTAGGGTTTATTATAAATAGATATTTAGTATTTTCATGTTATTTTATTATTTATTATTAAATACATTTAAACGTTTCATTGTGGCTGGTCCTTTAGAGAATATTTTAACATATGAGAGTACTCATATCTATTTGGTGACTCTGTGGCCACTCCATAAAGCCTTACTGTATTAGTCAAAACACTACCATTTGTACTGATATTCTTTTCACTCAGTATAATTGGATACCTTTGTAAGAGTCTAAGAGTAGCTGGTTTCGGAGTGTCTGGTGGCAGTAACTACCTTATAGTCTGGTCAGAAGGAGGCATAGCTAGTAAATCTGTGCTAGCCTTTCACAGGAGCATATGTGTGTGTAAAAATCAAATCTCAAAGTGTGTGTGTTTCAGCTGCTTGGAGCAGGGACACGAAGCACTGATTTCACAGAGAGGGTGCTGGAAGACTTCATTTGGACACTTGGCTGAGGACACAGCTCTTTAGCTGTGACAGTGGGGAGTCTTACTGGGGACCTGGAGCGAGACAGAGAGAGAAATCCAGACCCTGGACTGAGTGTGTTCCCTGTGTGCTCTTAAGGGACATTGTGCTTGATTCAGAGAGCTGCATATTGAAATAATGTCTGTCTATTTTTGTTCCAAGTGAACATCCCTCTCCAGTGTTAGTGGTGAGGATTTAGGCTCCTTGATTACTGGCCCAGAGGGACAGGACTTTACACAGGAAACCAACAAGAGGGAACTACTTACTTCACAGAGATAGTATGCATCCAATCCAATATAAACTAAGCACAATGTAATCAAATCACAAGGGTACAGATTAGCATGCATTACCATAGATTTTGCCCCTTTTCTTAAAAATATGAATGATCTTGAAAATGATTTCTTAACCAGAGGATATGAATGAAACATGTTACATATAATGCTGGATCCCATTAGAGTTTCTAAATCTAAAAATGATCCTATGTATGAATCAAGCATGTTACATATAATCCTGGATCCCATTAGAGTTTGTAAATCTAACAATGATCCTGTGTGGACACCCTCACCCAAAAGAAGAGAAAAGTGAGAACAACAAGTCACTACTTAGGAGACCTGGGCTGTCCTCACTGACAATCAGCAGCTTGCAAGGGTTTTAGGAGATCACCCTACATGTGTAGATAAAAGGACCAAAGCACACATGGCTATGTGGGAAAGAAAACTAAGGAACCCCAGGATGACATGAGCATGAAAATATGGGGACTACCTAATTACACTTTCTTTGAGTACTTGATGGAGTGTGACTCATCTGAGTGGCCCTATCTTAAAAAGATGGCAAAACCTACAGAAGGTAGTAACTTTAATACTGAAAATGTTATATACAGGGTCATGTGTAACGACTGCCCTGCATTTTATGTGGGGAAGACTATCAATAAACTGAAAAGGAGGATTTAAGGTCATCTTTCTGATAGCAAGCATAAATGCCAGAGGAATTCTTTATCCAAACACTTATTAGAACACCTCAGACATTCCGGTTTTAAATTTATCATTCTGGACTATGTGGAGGTGGATTAGCTTAAAGGGAACGTTAATGGTGTTTTGGAGAAAAAAGAACTATGCTGGCAGTTGAAATTAAATGCACTTAGAAAACCAGGACATAACTATTATTGCTCTATTAAGAGAGTGTTGAATTTATGTAAGTGGCATCACAATCTATAAAGTTTGTTTTAGGAAATTGTTTGAGGAATATTTTTATGTACTACTTCTTTTTCTTTTGGCTGTTCCCGTTAGTGGTCACCACAGTGGATCATCTGTTTCTATTTCCATCTGTCCTCTGCATCTTGCTCTGTCACAACAACCACCTGCATGTTCTCTCTCACCACATCCATAAATCTCATCTTTTTTCATCTTTTCCTCTTGCCTGGCAGCTCCATCCTTAGCATCCTTTTCCCAATATACCCAGCATCCCTCCTCAGCACATGTCCAAACCAATGCAATCTTGCCTCTCTGGATTTGTCTCTAAACTGTCCAACCTGGGATGACCCTCTAATATATTTATTCCTAATTCTGTCCACCCTCGTCACACCCAGTGCAAATCTTAACATCTTTAATTCTGCTACATCCAGCTCAAACTCCTGCCTTTTTGTCAATGTCACTGTCTACAACCCATATAACATAGCTAGTCTCACTACCCTCTTGTAGACCTTCCCTTTCACTCTTACTGGTACTTGTCTGTCACAAATCACTCCTGATACTCTTCTCCACCTACTCCACCCTGCCTGTACTTTCCTCTTCACCTCACTTCCACATTCGCCATTACTCTGAACTGTTGATCCCAAATATTTAAACTCATCCACCTTCACCAGCTCTATTCCCTGCATCCTCACCATTCCTCTATCCTCCCTCTCATTCCCACACATATATTCTGTCTTAGTCCTGCTGACCTTCATTCCTCTCCTCACTAGAGCATATCTCCACCTCTCCAGGGTCTCCTCAACCTGTTCCCTAGTATCACTACAGATCACAATGTTATCTGCAAACATCATACTCCACAGGGACTCCTGTATGATCTTGTCTGTCAGCCTGTCCATCACCATTGCAAATAAGAAAGGCCTCAGAGCTGATCCTTGATGTAATCCCACCTCCACCTTAAACCACAGACTTCACCATTATCACACTACCCTTATACATATCCTGCACCACTCTTACATACTTCTCTCCCACTCCTGACTTCCTCATACAATACCACAACTCCTCTCTAGGCACCCTGTCATATGCTTTCTCTAAGTCCACAAAGACACAATGCAACTCCTTCTGACCTTCTCTGTACTTCTCCATCAACACTCTCAGAGCAAACATTGCATCTGTAGTGCTATTTCCTGGCATAAAACCATCATCACCTCCCTTCTTAACCTAGCTTCCACTACTCTTTCCCATAACTTCATGCTGTGACTAATACGTTTTATCCTGGAATAATTTTATGTACTAAAAATATACTAAATAATAATAAAATGATGTGTAGAATGTATATATATATATATATATATATATATATATATATATATATATATATATATATATATATAGGTCTACTATATACATAATCGAAATTTCAAAAAGCCAAAACCCATATGGCCGAGACCATATGTTCGACTTTTGAAATTTCGAACATGTAAAAAAAAAAAACAAAACAAAAACTTACCTACACATTGTTAGCAGGGGGGCAAGCCCTCCTGCACCCTCCCCCACCCCCCCTGAAATTTAAATATACCAACTCCAAGATTCCACTACAGTGTGGAAGATGGGAAACTTCCCATTCTGCGCTATATGGAGATGCCCATTCTGCATGTTCAAAATTTCAAAAGTCGATCAAGACCATTTGGGAAGTTTTTTTCATCTCTTTCAATTTTCTGGTTTAAAGCCTGCATTTGCACTTGTTTCCCACCTTCCCTGTAACTAGTCTAATCCAGATACAGATCTGCTGTACCCAGGAATGTTTGTAAGCTTCTGAGCCCCCCCCCCAAGCCTTTCTGTTTTGAGGGAAGCCTTCTAGCTTGTCAGTGTGAGTGGTAAGCACTAGGCAGCCTATCTACCACAAGAGGTGTGGTTTCTGGCCCAGAAATTGTAGTTTATTGGCCGTTTGGGCAGTTTTTCCATCTCTTTCAACTTTCTGGTTTAAAAGCCTACATTTGCGCTTGTTTCCCACCTTTCCTGTAGCTAGTCTAGTCAAGATACAGATTTGCTGTATCCAGGACTGTATGTAAGCTTCTGAGCCTCCCAAGCCTTTCTGTATTGGAGGGAAGCCTTCTAGCTTATCAGTGGGAGTGGTAAGTACTAGGTAGCCTATCTACCACAGGAGGAGTGGTTTCTGGCCCAACAATTGTACTTTATTGGCTGTTTGGACAGTTTTTCCATCTCTTTCAACTTTCTGGTTTAAAAGCTTGCATTTGGGCTTGTTTCCCACCTTTCCTGTAACTAGTCTAGCCGAGATACAGACTTGCTGTATCTAGGACTGTTTTTAAGCTTCTGAATGGTGCCAAAAACTCTACTCTTCAATTTTTCTCTTAGATCTGCTAGTACTCTCCTCTCCTGCACTTTTACTAGCTTATTAGTCTAGCACTTTACCAGACTTCTTGTAGCAATTATTGTAGCACACAAAAGTGCTGTCAGCACTAAACGTTCTACAAGAAAACAGCTCCAGTACTTATTATTAATGCCCAACCCTACAGGCCTGTCTGAAGGTCATTTCCCTGTGCTTTTTCCTATTAACCTGGTAAACTTGGGCATCCTGTGGCAATGTAGTCACTGCCTCATGTACACTGACAACCCTCTCCTCTTACCTCCCAATACTCAGACTTGCGAGAGATGCACTTATATATACAAATTGGAAGCCATGCACTCTCCAGCCAAGACTGGAATAGCTGGCCAAGAGGAGAAGGTCAACACTTGCACCACATTACATGGAACACATAGCCCTACAAAACACACACCAGCACTGCTTTCACATAAAAACACAAATCACACATTCACCTTCATGGAGACTCTCAATAAAAATCTACCCAAACAGCAGAGACCTGCAAGGCAGAAATGCACTCAACCACCACAAAACAACACAAATCACAAGAAACATAACTCTCTTAAACAGTCTGCCACTCAACCAAAGCTCCTAATGCAAAACAGCATGCCCAACACACTAGTCATAGGTGACTCGATAGTGAGGCACACTGATGAACCACTCACTAGGTTGAATAAGGAGAAAGTAACAGTCAGCTGCCTGTCAGATGCCAGGATCCACCACATAACACACGCACTCAGGTCCCTCAACAACAGGTACAAATATGACTCTGTCATTGTACATGTGGGTGTGAATGACCTGAGACATACCTCCCTGGACTACATGAAAAGAGACATGTAGGAACTCTCGGAGTATGTAGCCCAGGTGGGTATGACCCTAGCCCTGAGCAGTTTCCTACCATCACCTAGAATGATACCACAGTACAAGCAGAAAGTGACTGATTTCATCATTTGGCTAAGTTTCTGTGTGATTCGAAGGGGATCCAGTATCTGTCTGCCTGGGATGACAAGATTGACAGACCTTGATGCTTTGTCAGAGATGGCCTACATCTTTCACCCCTGGGATTCTGGATACTGGCCAAGGCTATTGCCACCCCTATAGTGCCTTTTTTAGGTGGTGTTCCAAAGAAAAAATTACCATCATAACAGCTACAAACAAATGCAATGTGAGGGTCATGCTGCTCAACTCTAGAAGTCTAAATCTCAAAATGCACTCGCTTTAAGCACTCCTTAAAATGGAGAACATCGACATTTGTGCTGTAACAGAGACCTGGTTCAAGGCAACAGAAAGCACCCCTGCACTACCAGACCATAACTCATTCCACACCTTTTGGCAGCAGAACTTGGACTGAAGCTCCAAAGGTGGTGGTGTTTCCATATTCATAAAGGATGCACACACCTCCAGACTGGTAGCGCAACATAACACATCAGAGATACTACAGGTGCAGCTAACATTGGTTAGGACAGTGATTCAGGTCATAGCCTGCTGTAGGACCCCAACCATGCCCCAAGACTTACACTCCATGTTCCTAAGCACCCTGGAGAATATTAGGGTCCAACGTAACACTCTCATACTGGGTGACTTCAACTACCACTCCATTAACTGGGAAAGCTACTCATGTACCAATACACTTGCCCAACGTTTCCTGGAATTCATTAATTCCAATGTCCTGGACCAGCTTGTTCTTACCCCCACTAGAGGTAGCAACATCCCTGACCTGGTCATTACTAACATAAGTGACCATTGCTCTACACCAATAGTCAACTCCTCCCTGGTTAGATCCTACCACAGAATAATCATCTGGGAAATCCACCCCCCCCCACAAAGGTAATCACCATGAAAAACATCTCCAAAGCTAACTTTGGGCTCCTAAAAACAGAGGTGGCTAACTTCATGGCACCCATGCAATTGGAGAATAGTTGCATGACCGCCGAATCATAAAACAATGCACTGTATGAACACATACACAAATGCATGGATCTCGACATACCCAATAGAACCAAGATGCTCCACTGCAAAAAAAAAGGAAGCCAATCTATTGGTCCCCTGCCATAAACAAACTCTACAACAGAAGGAGGAAACTGATGCGGAATAAAGTGAAGTTCCAAGACTGGAAAAACTCCCTTATCAGCCTCAACAAAAAGTTGAGATCCCTCATCAAATCCTCTAAAGCTAGCTATGAAAACAGAATTGCAGCAGATAGTAAAGACAACCACAAAGCCTTCTATAGTTATGTAAAGAATCTCCACAGCAATACCCAGATTTGCTCTGAGCTACTTCACAATGGCACCTCATATACCGAGCCAACAGATATTGCCAATATACTTTTCAACAGATTCAGTGCCAACTTTACCCCTCTCTCCCCCACCAAAGGACCAATCACAATACCAGTAGATTGTGAGACACCCAGCATTACTGCTGCACAGGTTAAAACAGCACTGTCCAAGGCCAAGAATACAGCTTCTATGGGACCTAACAATATCTCTGACTATGTTCTGCATGAACTACAGAGTGAACTGGCACCTCACCTGTGTGCCCTGTTCAATCACAGCTTCACCTCAGGCTTTTTCCCTACTGAATGGCACACTGCTACAGTCATCCCTGTCCCCAAAGGAGCAGTGACTACAGACCCTGGGAGCTATCGACCCATTAGCCTGATGAGTCTGATATGCAAAGCTATGGAACGCATCATCATTGACCTAATAATCAAGGATATAGGGAATCTCCAAACTCTTGATCCCTCACAGTTTGGTTTTGTGAAGGGTAGATCATGCCTGCTCAACCTGGTCAGCTTCTTTGAGTCATTCACCAGAGCTGTGGATGAAGACAAGGAGGTTCATACAGCCTATCTTTATCTGGCCAAGGCCTTTGATACCATTCCCCACTCAGGAATCACAGAAAAACTCACTAAGCTAGGCATCAACCCTTATATTACTAGATGGGTTGCAAACTGGCTCACAGATAGAACCCACAGTGTGAAAGTAGCTGACTCCAAGTCAGACTGCTGACCAGTCACAAGTAGAGTCCTACAGGGTTCAGTCTTAGGTCCTCTCCTGTTTGATATCTTCTGCTACAGGCCCCATGAAGGCTCAGGGTCTCTTCAACCTAACACCACTCTTAAGTATTCAACTCCGATACCACCTTTAACATTCCTATAAGAAAAGTGCAGTCCGGGTCTGAACTGTCTGCAAACAGCTACAGCTAACTTTGAACCTAACACCACTCTTAAGTATTCAACTCTGGTACCACCTTTAACATTCCTATAAGAAAAGTGCAGTCCGGGTCTGAACTGTCTGCAAACAGCTACAGCTAACTTTGAACCTAACACCACTCTTAAGTATTCAACTCCGGTACCACCTTTAACATTCCTATAAGAAAAGTGCAGTCCGGGTCTGAACTGTCTGCAAACAGCTACAGCTAACTTTGAACCTAACACCACTCTTAAGTATTCAACTCCCGTACCACCTTTAACATTCCTATAAGAAAAGTGCAGTCCGGGTCTGAACTGTCTGCAAACAGCTACAGCTAACTTTGAACCTAACACCACTCTTAAGTATTCAACTCCGGTACCGCCTTTAACATTTCTATAAGAAAAGTGCAGTCCGGGTCTGAACTGTCTGCAAACAGCTACAGCTAACTTTGAACCTAACACCACTCTTAAGTATTCAACTCCAGTACCACCTTTAACATTCCTATAAGAAAAGTGCAGTCCGGGTCTGAACTGTCTGCAAACAGCTACAGCTAACTTTGAACCTAACACCACTCTTAAGTATTCAACTCCGGTACCACCGTTAACATTCCTATAAGAAAAGTGCAGTCTGGGTCTGAACTGTCCGCAAACAGCTACAGCTAACTTTGAACCTAACACCACACTTAAGTATTCAACTCCGGTACCACCTTTAACATTCCTATAAGAAAAGTTCAGTCTGGGTCTGAACTGTCTGCAAACAGCTACAGCTAACTTTGAGTATGTGTCTAACTGTTTGAGCCCATCTTCATTTTCCCCTGGAGAGCACTGTGCTTTGGCTGTAAGCAGCCCCCCCCAACCACCACACACACACACACACACACACACACACACACACACACACATCTTCCACTTTCTCTTATTCCCTTCTGTTAGCAAATAGTATCAATAACTGATCAATACTGTGTGTTTGTTTATTTAAACTATACCACAGTAGCCTACTGATACAAGGTTATCCTGGTTTTCCACCTGTGAAATTAAGACAAGACTTACTGTTTCAGAGCAGTCCTTGGTCAATTGTGATTGTTCTTAACACATACTTGTCTTGCTTTGGCTCATTAGCAGCAGTACAAAGAACTGCCTGCTCACACCCTTGTTCTCCCCTCCCTGTTTATTACCTTAAGACAATCCCAGAGTTAATAAATATTACCTGTGGCAGGCACCATTTGTAAAACTACAATCCACTCTGCTACAGGCCCCATGAAGGCTCAGTGTCTCTCCAGTAAGTGTTTTACAACTGTAAATGCCTATTTATGTTGAATTGTATTAGACATTTTACAACTGTATATGTTTATGTTGAATTTCAAGCCTGTACTCCAATCTGCTTACTTACACTATCAGACTATTTACCCCACTCATAGGACCAAAACTGGGACTGGTTAGCCCCACCGCATTTCGCCACGCCTGGCTCAGCTCCCCTCCCTGCCCCCTTATTCCACCCGCCCCCACTGTGTCTACATTTATAGCCACTAGGCCACACCCCTACTTCCTCTCCAACCTACACAACTTCCTCTCCAATTTCCTCCCCCCCACCACTTTACTGTTTAACCACTACTATTCCTCTGAAGCACATTGACCCCACCCATTGATGACATATAACATGTCTATAAATAATTATAAACTCCTTCCTCTTATCTTACCACTCTTAATTCTGCCATACTTTCTTACTAGCTATGAAAATCTCACATTCGTAGGTTTCTCTTATCCAAAATGTCAAACCAAGACCCCCCTACCTCCACTGACTGCGGAAGTTGCCCACTACCCCAAAAATTATAAATTCCAACCACTTGCTTCTAAAAAAAACACTCCAATCAACACCAAAATCCAAATATGAACTAAAACTACTATTCAAAGTTATTAGACTACTAGCGTATCTAAGAAAAAACATAACAAAGATGGGGACATCCATCCTAATCCAGGCCCAACCTTAACTCAAAATCCTACCAGCCCACCACTCTCCCACCGACTGGTCAACTCCCTCCTAATATGCCACTTAAACATTAGAAGCCTAAACAATAAGATACATAGCCTGCATGCAGTACTAGCCACATACCTCCCCAACATAATGTGTCTATCTGAAACATGGCTCCGGCCATCAACCAAAGACAATGAGATCCTGCCTCCTGGTTACAATATACTTAGGGCAGATAGAGTAAAGAAAAGAGGAGGTGGAATAGCCGTCTTATATAATATCATAAAACTAACCC
>NC_056743.1:43126320-43158479 GCF_019279795.1 Protopterus annectens | reverse complement strand
CACCTTTAACATTCCTATAAGAAAAGTGCAGTCCAGGTCTGAACTGTCTGCAAACAGCTACAGCTAACTTTGAGTATGTGTCTAACTGTTTGAGCCAATCTTCATTTCCCCCTGGAGAGCACTGTGCTTTGGCTGTAAGCAGCCCCCCCCCCCACCACCACCACCACACACACACACATCTTCCACTTTCTCTTATTCCCTTGTGTTAGCAAATAGTATCAATAACTGATCAATACTGTGTGTTTGTTTATTTAAACCATACCACAGTAGCCTACTGATACAAGGTTATCCTGGTTTTCCACCTGAGAAGTTAAGACAAGACTTACAGTTTCAGAGCAGTCCTTGGTCAATTGTGATTGTTCTTAACACATACTTGTCTTGCTTTGGCTCATTAGCAGCAGTACAAAGAACTGCCTGCTCACACCCTTGTTCTCCCCTCCCCTTCCCTGCTTATTACCTTAAGACAATCCCAGAGTTAATAAATATTACCTGTGGCAGGCACCATTTGTAAAACTACAATCCACTCTGCTACAGGCCCCATGAAGGCTCAGTGCCTCTCCAGTAAGTGTTTTACAACTGTAAATGCCTATTTATGTTGAATTGTATTAGACATTTTACAACTGTATATGTTTGTGTTGAATTTCAAGCCTGTACTCCAATCTGCTTACTTACACTATCAGACTATTTACCCCACTCATAGGACCAAAAACAGGGACTGGGTTAATTAATTTTAAACAAACTTTTACCTAGGGACCGATGGTGTATACAAGTTAATTTTAAACAAACTTTTACTTAGGAACCTATGGTATATACAAGTTAATTAAAAAAAAAACTTTTACCTAGGGACCTATGGTGTATACAAGTTAATTTCAAACATACTTTTACCTAGGGACCTATGGTGTATACAAGTTAATTTTAAACAAACTTTTACCAAGGGCCCTATGGTGTATACCAGTTAATTTAAAACAAAGTTTTACCTAGGGCCCTATGCTGTATACAGTTTAATTTTAAACAAATTTTTACCTAGGGACCTAAGGTGTATACATGTTCATTTTAAACAAACTTACCTAGGTACCTATTTACCTGAACTGTCTGCAAACAGCTACAGCTAACTTTGAACCTAACACCACTCTTAAGTATTCAACTCCGGTACCACCGGTAACATTCCTATAAGAAAAGTGCAGTCCGGGTCTGAACTGTCTGCAAACAGCTACAGCTAACTTTGAACCTAACACCACTCTTAAGTATTCAACTCCGGTACCACCTTTAACATTCCTATAAGAAAAGTGCAGTCCGGGTCTGAACTGTCTGCGAACAGCTACAGCTAACTTTGAACCTAACACTACTCTTAAGTATTCAACTCCGGTACCACCTTTAACATTCCTATAAGAATGTTTGAGCCAATCTTCATTTCCCCCTGGAGAGCACTGTGCTTTGGCTGTAAGCAGCCCCCACCACCACCACCACCACACACACACACATCTTCCACTTTCTCTTATTCCCTTGTGTTAGCAAATAGTATCAATAACTGATCAATACTGTGTGTTTGTTTATTTAAACTATACCACAGTAGCCTACTGATACAAGGTTATCGTGGTTTTCCACCTGAGAAGTTAAGACAAAACTTACAGTTTCAGAGCAGTCCTTGGTCAATTGTGATTGTTCTTAACACATACTTGTCTTGCTTTGGCTCATTAGCAGCAGTACAAAGAACTGCCTGCTCACACCCTTGTTCTCCCCTCCCCTTCCCTGCTTATTACCTTAAGACAATCCCAGAGTTAATAAATATTACCTGTGGCAGGCACCATTTGTAAAACTACAATCCACTCTGCTACAGGCCCCATGAAGGCTCAGTGCCTCTCCAGTAAGTGTTTTACAACTGTAAATGCCTATTTATGTTGAATTGCATTAGACATTTTACAACTGTATATGTTTATGTTGAATTTCAAGCCTGTACTCCAATCTGCTTACTTACACTATCAGACTATTTACCCCACTTATAGGACCAAAAACTGGGACTGGGTTAATTAATTTTAAACAAACTTTTACCTAGGGACCGATGGTATATACAAGTTAATTTTAAACAAACTTTTACTTAGGAATCTATGGTGTATACAAGTTAATTAAAAAAAAAAACTTTTACCTAGGGACCTATGGTGTATACAAGTTAATTTCAAACATACTTTTACCTAGGGACCTATGGTGTATACAAGTTAATTTTAAACAATCTTTTACCAAGGGCCCTATGGTGTATACCAGTTAATTTAAAACAAAGTTTTACCTAGGGCCCTATGCTGTATACAGTTTAATTTTAAACAAATTTTTACCTAGGGACCTAAGGTGTATACACGTTCATTTTAAACAAACTTACCTAGGTACCTATTTACCTGAACTGTCTGCAAACAGCTACAGCTAACTTTGAACCTAACACCACTCTTAAGTATTCAACTCCGATACCACTGTTAACATTCCTATAAGAAAAGTGCAGTCCGGGTCTGAACTGTCTGCAAACAGCTACAGCTAACTTTGAACCTAACACCACTCTTAAGTATTCAACTCCGGTACCACCTTTAACATTCCTATAAGAAAAGTGCAGTCCGGGTCTGAACTGTCTGCGAACAGCTACAGCTAACTTTGAACCTAACACTACTCTTAAGTATTCAACTCCGGTACCACCTTTAACATTCCTATAAGAAAAGTGCAGTCCAGGTCTGAACTGTCTGCAAACAGCTACAGCTAACTTTGAGTATGTGTCTAACTGTTTGAGCCAATCTTCATTTCCCCCTGGAGAGCACTGTGCTTTGGCTGTAAGCAGCCCCCCCACCACCACCACCACCACCACACACACACACACACACATCTTCCACTTTCTCTTATTCCCTTGTGTTAGCAAATAGTATCGATAACTGATCAATACTGTGTGTTTGTTTATTTAAGCTATACCACAGTAGCCTACTGATACAAGGTTATCCTGGTTTTCCACCTGAGAAGTTAAGACAAGACTTACAGTTTCAGAGCAGTCCTTGGTCAATTGTGATTGTTCTTAACACATACTTGTCTTGCTTTGGCTCATTAGCAGCAGTACAAAGAACTGCCTGCTCAAACCCTTGATCTCCCCTCCCCTTCCCTGCTTATTACCTTAAGACAATCCCAGAGTTAATAAATATTACCTGTGGCAGGCACCATTTGTAAAACTACAATCCACTCTGCTACAGGCCCCATGAAGGCTCAGTGCCTCTCCAGTAAGTGTTTTACAACTGTAAATGCCTATTTATGTTGAATTGTATTAGACATTTTACAACTGTATATGTTTATGTTGAATTTCAAGCCTGTACTCCAATCTGCTTACTTACACTATCAGACTATTTACCCCACTCATAGGACCAAAAACTGGGACTGGGTTAGCCCCGCAGTTTCAGAGCAGTCCTTGGTCAATTGTGATTGTTCTTAACACATACTTGTCTTGCTTTGGCTCATTAGCAGCAGTACAAAGAACTGCCTGCTCACGCCCTTGTTCTCCCCTCCCCTTCCCTGCTTATTACCTTAAGACAATCCCAGAGTTAATAAATATTACCTGTGGCAGGCACCATTTGTAAAACTACAATCCACTCTGCTACAGGCCCCATGAAGGCTCAGTGCCTCTCCAGTAAGTGTTTTACAACTGTAAATGCCTATTTATGTTGAATTGTATTAGACATTTTACAACTGTATATGTTTATGTTGAATTTCAAGCCTGTACTCCAATCTGCTTACTTACACTATCAGACTATTTACCCCACTCATAGGACCAAAAACTGGGACTGGGTTAATTAATTTTAAACAAACTTTTACCTAGGGACCGATGGTGTATACAAGTTAATTTTAAACAAACTTTTACTTAGGAATCTATGGTGTATACAAGTTAATTAAAAAAAAAAACTTTTACCTAGGGACCTATGGTGTATACAAGTTAATTTCAAACATACTTTTACCTAGGGACCTATGGTGTATACAAGTTAATTTTAAACAAACTTTTACCAAGGGCCCTATGGTGTATACCAGTTAATTTAAAACAAAGTTTTACCTAGGGCCCTATGCTGTATACAGTTTAATTTTAAACAAATTTTTACCTAGGGACCTAAGGTGTATACACATTCATTTTAAACAAACTTACCTAGGTACCTATTTACCTGAACTGTCTGCAAACAGCTACAGCTAACTTTGAACCTAACACCACTCTTAAGTATTCAACTCCGGTACCACCGTTAACATTCCTATAAGAAAAGTGCAGTCCGGGTCTGAACTGTCTGCAAACAGCTACAGCTAACTTTGAACCTAACACCACTCTTAAGTATTCAACTCCGGTACCAACTTTAACATTCCTATAAGAAAAGTGCAGTCCGGGTCTGAACTGTCTGCAAACAGCTACAGCTAACTTTGAACCTAACACTACTCTTAAGTATTCAACTCCGGTACCACCTTTAACATTCCTATAAGAAAAGTGCAGTCCAGGTCTGAACTGTCTGCAAACAGCTACAGCTAACTTTGAGTATGTGTCTAACTGTTTGAGCCAATCTTCATTTCCCCCTGGAGAGCACTGTGCTTTGGCTGTAAGCAGCCCCCCCCACCACCACCACCACCACAACCACACACACACACATCTTCCACTTTCTCTTATTCCCTTGTGTTAGCAAATAGTATCAAAAACTGATCAATACTGTGTGTTTGTTTATTTAAACTATACCACAGTAGCCTACTGATACAAGGTTATCCTGGTTTTTCACCTGAGAAGTTAAGACAAGACTTACAGTTTCAGAGCAGTCCTTGGTCAATTGTGATTGTTCTTAACACATACTTGTCTTGCTTTGGCTCATTAGCAGCAGTACAAAGAACTGCCTGCTCACACCCTTGTTCTCCCCTCCCCTTCCCTGCTTATTACCTTAAGACAATCCCAGAGTTAATAAATATTACCTGTGGCAGGCACCATTTGTAAAACTACAATCCACTCTGCTACAGGCCCCATGAAGGCTCAGTGCCTCTCCAGTAAGTGTTTTACAACTGTAAATGCCGATTTATGTTGAATTGCATTAGACATTTTACAACTGTATATGTTTATGATGAATTTCAAGCCTGTACTCCAATCTGCTTACTTACACTATCAGACTATTTACCCCACTCATAGGACCAAAAACTGGGACTGGGTTAGCCCCGCAGTTTCAGAGCAGTCCTTGGTCAATTGTGATTGTTCTTAACACATACTTGTCTTGCTTTGGCTCATTAGCAGCAGTACAAAGAACTGCCTGCTCACGCCCTTGTTCTCCCCTCCCCTTCCCTGCTTATTACCTTAAGACAATCCCAGAGTTAATAAATATTACCTGTGGCAGGCACCATTTGTAAAACTACAATCCACTCTGCTACAGGCCCCTTGAAGGCTCAGTGCCTCTCCAGTAAGTGTTTTACAACTGTAAATGCCTATTTATGTTGAATTGTATTAGACATTTTACAACTGTATATGTTTATGTTGAATTTCAAGCCTGTACTCCAATCTGCTTACTTACACTATCAGACTATTTACCCCACTCATAGGACCACAAAATGGGACTGGGTTAGCCCCGCAGTTTCAGAGCAGTCCTTGGTCAATTGTGATTGTTCTTAACACATACTTGTTTTGCTTTGGCTCATTAGCAGCAGTACAAAGAACTGCCTGCTCACACCCTTGTTCTCCCCTCCCCTTCCCTGCTTATTACCTTAAGACAATCCCAGAGTTAATAAATATTACCTGTGGCAGGCACCATTTGTAAAACTACAATCCACTCTGCTACAGGCCCCATGAAGGCTCAGTGCCTCTCCAGTAAGTGTTTTACAACTGTAAATGCCTATTTATGTTGAATTGTATTAGACATTTTACAACTGTATATGTTTATGTTGAATTTCAAGCCTGTACTCCAATCTGCTTACTTACACTATCAGACTATTTACCCCACTCATAGGACCAAAAACTGGGACTGGGTTAGCCCCGCAGTTTCTGAGCAGTCCTTGGTCAATTGTGATTGTTCTTAACACATACTTGTCTTGCTTTGGCTCATTAGCAGCAGTACAAATAACTGCCTGCTTACACCCTTGTTCTCCCCTCCCCTTCCCTGCTTATTACCTTAAGACAATCCCACAGTTAATAAATATTACCTGTGGCAGGCACCATTTGTAAAACTACAATCCACTCTGCTACAGGCCCCATGAAGGCTCAGTGCCTCTCCAGTAAGTGTTTTACAACTGTAAATGCCTATTTATGTTGAATTGTATTAGACATTTTACAACTGTATATGTTTATGTTGAATTTCAAGCCTGTACTCCAATCTGCTTACTTACGCTATCAGACTATTTACCCCACTCATAGGACCAAAAACTGGGACTGGGTTAGCCCCGCAGTTTCAGAGCAGTCCTTGTTCAATTGTGATTGTTCTTAACACATACTTGTCTTGCTTTGGCTCATTAGCAGCAGTACAAAGAACTGCCTGCTCACACCCTTGTTCTCCCCTCCCCTTCCCTGCTTATTACCTTAAGACGATCCCAGAGTTAATAAATATTACCTGTGGCAGGCACCATTTGTAAAACTACAATCCACTCAGCTACAGGCCCCATGAAGGCTCAGTGCCTCTCCAGTAAGTGTTTTACAACTGTAAATGCCTATTTATGTTGAATTGTATTAGACATTTTACAACTGTATATGTTTATGTTGAATTTCAAGCCTGTACTCCAATCTGCTTACTTACACTATCAGACTATTTACCCCACTCATAGGACCAAAAACTGGGACTGGGTTAGCCCCGCAGTTTCAGAGCAGTCCTTGGTCAATTGTGATTGTTCTTAACACATACTTGTCTTGCTTTGGCTCATTAGCAGCAGTACAAAGAACTGCCTGCTCACACCCTTGTTCTCCCTCCCTTCCCTGCTTATTACCTTAAGACAATCCCAGAGTTAATAAATATTACCTGTGGCAGGCACCATTTGTAAAACTACAATCCACTCTGCTACAGGCCCCATGAAGGCTCAGTGCCTCTCCAGTAAGTGTTTTACAACTGTAAATGCCTATTTATGTTGAATTGTATTAGACATTTTACAACTGTATATGTTTATGTTGAATTTCAAGCCTGTACTCCAGTCTGCTTACTTACACTATCAGACTATTTACCCCACTCATAGGACCAAAAACTGGGACTGGGTTAGCCCCCAGTTTCAGAGCAGTCCTTGGTCAATTGTGATTGTTCTTAACACATACTTGTCTTGCTTTGGCTCATTAGCAGCAGTACAAAGAACTGCCTGCTCACACCCTTGTTCTCCCCTCCCCTTCCCTGCTTATTACCTTAAGACAATCCCAGAGTTAATAAATATTACCTGTGGCAGGCACCATTTGTAAAACTACAATCCACTCTGCTACAGGCCCCATGAAGGCTCAGTGCCTCTCCAGTAAGTGTTTTACAACTGTAAATGCCTATTTATGTTGAATTGTATTAGACATTTTACAACTGTATATGTTTGTGTTGAATTTCAAGCCTGTACTCCAATCTGCTTACTTACACTATCAGATTATTTACCCCACTCATAGGACCAAAAACTGGGACTGGGTTAGCCCCAGAATTTCAAGCCTGTACTCCAATCTGCTTACTTACACTATCAGACTATTTACCCCACTCATAGGAGCAAAAACTGGGACTGGGTTAGCCCCCAGTTTCAGAGCAGTCCTTGGTCAATTGTGATTGTTCTTAACACATACTTGTCTTGCTTTGGCTCATTAGCAGCAGTACAAAGAACTGCCTGCTCACACCCTTGTTCTCCCCTCCCCTTCCCTGCTTATTACCTTAAGACAATCCCAGAGTTAATAAATATTACCTGTGGCAGGCACCATTTGTAAAACTACAATCCACTCTGCTACAGGCCCCATGAAGGCTCAGTGCCTCTCCAGTAAGTGTTTTACAACTGTAAATGCCTATTTATGTTGAATTGTATTAGACATTTTACAACTGTATATGTTTATGTTGAATTTCAAGCCTGTACTCCAATCTGCTTACTTACACTATCAGACTATTTACCCCACTCATAGGACCAAAAACTGGGACTGGGTTAGCCCCGAATTTCAAGCCTGTACTCCAATCTACATACTTACACTACCAGACTATTTAACATGCTCGTAAGACCAAAACAGGGACTGGGGTAGTACCGCAGTTTCAGAGCAGTCCTTGGTCAATTGTGATTGTTCTTAACACATACTTGTCTTGCTTTGGCTCATTAGCAGCAGTACAAAGAACTGCCTGCTCACACCCTTGTTCTCCCTCCCTTCCCTGCTTATTACCTTAAGACAATCCCAGAGTTAATAAATATTACCTGTGGCAGGCACCATTTGTAAAACTACAATCCACTCTGCTACAGGCCCCATGAAGGCTCAGTGCCTCTCCAGTAAGTGATTTACAACTGTAAATGCCTATTTATGTTGAATTGTATTAGACATTTTACAACTGTATATGTTTATGTTGAATTTCAAGCCTGTACTCCAATCTGCTTACTTACACTATCAGACTATTTACCCCACTCATAGGACCAAAACTGGGACTGGGTTAGCCCCGAATTTCAAGCCTGTACTCCAATCTGCTTACTTACACTATCAGACTATTTACCCCACTCATAGGACCAAAACTGGGACTGGGTTAGCCCCGCAGTTTCAGAGCAGTCCTTGGTCAATTGTGATTGTTCTTAACACATACTTGTCTTGCTTTGGCTCATTAGCAGCAGTACAAAGAACTGCCTGCTCACACCCTTGTTCTCCCTCCCTTCCCTGCTTATTACCTTAAGACAATCCCAGAGTTAATAAATATTACCTGTGGCAGGCACCATTTGTAAAACTACAATCCACTCTGCTACAGGCCCCATGAAGGCTCAGTGCCTCTCCAGTAAGTGTTTTACAACTGTAAATGCCTATTTATGTTGAATTGTATTAGACATTTTACAACTGTATATGTTTATGTTGAATTTCAAGCCTGTACTCCAATCTGCTTACTTACACTATCAGACTATTTACCCCACTCATAGGACCAAAAACTGGGACTGGGTTAGCCCCGGAATTTCAAGCCTGTACTCCAATCTGCTTACTTACACTATCCAACTATTTACCACACTCATAGGACCAAAAACTGGGACTGGGTTAGCCCCGGAATTTCAAGCCTGTACTCCAATCTGCTTACTTACACTATCAGACTATTTATCCCACTCATAGGACCAAAAACTGGGACTGGGTTAGCCCCGCAGTTTCA
Organism: Protopterus annectens; assembly: GCF_019279795.1. NCBI lineage: Eukaryota > Metazoa > Chordata > Ceratodontiformes > Protopteridae > Protopterus > Protopterus annectens. The sequence goes on along the minus strand of NC_056743.1, from coordinate 43,149,198 downwards.
GAGCAGTCCTTGGTCAATTGTGATTGTTCTTAACACATACTTGTCTTGCTTTGGCTCATTAGCAGCAGTACAAAGAACTGCCTGCTCACACCCTTGTTCTCCCCTCCCCTTCCCTGCTTATTACCTTAAGACAATCCCAGAGTTAATAAATATTACCTGTGGCAGGCACCATTTGTAAAACTACAATCCACTCTGCTACAGGCCCCATGAAGGCTCAGTGCCTTTCCAGTAAGTGTTTTACAACTGTAAATGCCTATTTATGTTGAATTGTATTAGACATTTTACAACTGTATATGTTTATGTTGAATTTCAAGCCTGTACTCCAATCTGCGTACTTACACTATCAGACTATTTACTCCACTCATAGGACCAAAACTGGGACTGGGTTAGCCTGAATTTCAAGCCTGTACTCCAATCTGCTTACTTACACTATCAGACTATTTACCCCACTCATAGGACCAAAACTGGGACTGGGTTAGCCCGCAGTTTCTGAGCAGTCCTTGGTCAATTGTGATTGTTCTTAACACATACTTGTCTTGCTTTGGCTCATTAGCAGCAGTACAAATAACTGCCTGCTTACACCCTTGTTCTCCCCTCCCCTTCCCTGCTTATTACCTTAAGACAATCCCACAGTTAATAAATATTACCTGTGGCAGGCACCATTTGTAAAACTACAATCCACTCTGCTACAGGCCCCATGAAGGCTCAGTGCCTCTCCAGTAAGTGTTTTACAACTGTAAATGCCTATTTATGTTGAATTGTATTAGACATTTTACAACTGTATATGTTTATGTTGAATTTCAAGCCTGTACTCCAATCTGCTTACTTACGCTATCAGACTATTTACCCCACTCATAGGACCAAAAACTGGGACTGGGTTAGCCCCGCAGTTTCAGAGCAGTCCTTGTTCAATTGTGATTGTTCTTAACACATACTTGTCTTGCTTTGGCTCATTAGCAGCAGTACAAAGAACTGCCTGCTCACACCCTTGTTCTCCCCTCCCCTTCCCTGCTTATTACCTTAAGACGATCCCAGAGTTAATAAATATTACCTGTGGCAGGCACCATTTGTAAAACTACAAGCCACTCAGCTACAGGCCCCATGAAGGCTCAGTGCCTCTCCAGTAAGTGTTTTACAACTGTAAATGCCTATTTATGTTGAATTGTATTAGACATTTTACAACTGTATATGTTTATGTTGAATTTCAAGCCTGTACTCCAATCTGCTTACTTACACTATCAGACTATTTACCCCACTCATAGGACCAAAAACTGGGACTGGGTTAGCCCCGCAGTTTCAGAGCAGTCCTTGGTCAATTGTGATTGTTCTTAACACATACTTGTCTTGCTTTGATTCATTAGCAGCAGTACAAAGAACTGCCTGCTCACACCCTTGTTCTCCCCTCCCCTTCCCTGCTTATTACCTTAAGACAATCCCAGAGTTAATAAATATTACCTGTGGCAGGCACCATTTGTAAAACTACAATCCACTCTGCTACAGGCCCCATGAAGGCTCAGTGCCTCTCCAGTAAGTGTTTTACAACTGTAAATGCCTATTTATGTTGAATTGTATTAGACATTTTACAACTGTATATGTTTATGTTGAATTTCAAGCCTGTACTCCAATCTGCTTACTTACACTATCAGACTATTTACCCCACTCATAGGACCAAAAACTGGGACTGGGTTAGTTTCAGAGCAGTCCTTGGTCAATTGTGATTGTTCTTAACACATACTTGTCTTGCTTTGGCTCATTAGCAGCAGTACAAAGAACTGCCTGCTCACACCCTTGTTCTCCCTCCCTTCCCTGCTTATTACCTTAAGACAATCCCAGAGTTAATAAATATTACCTGTGGCAGGCACCATTTGTAAAACTACAATCCACTCTGCTACAGGCCCCATGAAGGCTCAGTGCCTCTCCAGTAAGTGTTTTACAACTGTAAATGCCTATTTATGTTGAATTGTATTAGACATTTTACAACTGTATATGTTTATGTTGAATTTCAAGCCTGTACTCCAGTCTGCTTACTTACACTATCAGACTATTTACCCCACTCATAGGACCAAAAACTGGGACTGGGTTAGCCCCCAGTTTCAGAGCAGTCCTTGGTCAATTGTGATTGTTCTTAACACATACTTGTCTTGCTTTGGCTCATTAGCAGCAGTACAAAGAACTGCCTGCTCACACCCTTGTTCTCCCTCCCTTCCCTGCTTATTACCTTAAGACAATCCCAGAGTTAATAAATATTACCTGTGGCAGGCACCATTTGTAAAACTACAATCCACTCTGCTACAGGCCCCACGAAGGCTCAGTGCCTCTCCAGTAAGTGTTTTACAACTGTAAATGCCTATTTATGTTGAATTGTATTAGACATTTTACAACTGTATATGTTTGTGTTGAATTTCAAGCCTGTACTCCAATCTGCTTACTTACACTATCAGATTATTTACCCCACTCATAGGACCAAAAACTGGGACTGGGTTAGCCCCGGAATTTCAAGCCTGTACTCCAATCTGCTTACTTACACTATCAGACTATTTACCCCACTCATAGGAGCAAAAACTGGGACTGGGTTAGCCCCGCAGTTTCAGAGCAGTCCTTGGTCAATTGTGATTGTTCTTAACACATACTTGTCTTGCTTTGGCTCATTAGCAGCAGTACAAAGAACTGCCTGCGCACACCCTTGTTCTCCCCTCCCCTTCCCTGCTTATTACCTTAAGACAATCCCAGAGTTAATAAATATTACCTGTGGCAGGCACCATTTGTAAAACTACAATCCACTCTGCTACAGGCCCCATGAAGGCTCAGTGCCTCTCCAGTAAGTGTTTTACAACTGTAAATTCCTATTTATGTTGAATTGTATTAGACATTTTACAACTGTATATGTTTATGTTGAATTTCAAGCCTGTACTCCAATCTGCTTACTTACACTATCAGACTATTTACCCCACTCATAGGACCAAAAACTGGGACTGGGTTAGCCCCGGAATTTCAAGCCTGTACTCCAATCTGCTTACTTACACTATCAGACTGTTTACCCCATTCATAGGACCAAAACTGGGACTGGGTTAGCCCCGCAGTTTCAGAGCAGTCCTTGGTCAATTGTGATTGTTCTTAACACATACTTGTCTTGCTTTGGCTCATTAGCAGCAGTACAAAGAACTGCCTGCTCACACCCTTGTTCTCCCTCCCTTCCCTGCTTATTACCTTAAGACAATCCCAGAGTTAATAAATATTACCTGTGGCAGGCACCATTTGTAAAACTACAATCCACTCTGCTACAGGCCCCATGAAGGCTCAGTGCCTCTCCAGTAAGTGATTTACAACTGTAAATGCCTATTTATGTTGAATTGTATTAGACATTTTACAACTGTATATGTTTATGTTGAATTTCAAGCCTGTACTCCAATCATGCTTACACTATCAGACTATTTACCCCACTCATAGGACCAAAACTGGGACTGGGTTAGCCCCGGAATTTCAAGCCTGTACTCCAATCTGCTTACTTACACTATCAGACTATTTACCCCACTCATAGGACCAAAAACTGGGACTGGGTTAGCCCCCAGTTTCAGAGCAGTCCTTGGTCAATTGTGATTGTTCTTAACACATACTTGTCTTGCTTTGGCTCATTAGCAGCAGTACAAAGAACTGCCTGCTCACACCCTTGTTCTCCCCTCCCCTTCCCTGCTTATTACCTTAAGACAATCCCAGAGTTAATAAATATTACCTGTGGCAGGCACCATTTGTAAAACTACAATCCACTCTGCTACAGGCCCCATGAAGGCTCAGTGCCTCTCCAGTAAGTGTTTTACAACTGTAAATGCCTATTTATGTTGAATTGTATTAGACATTTTACAACTGTATATGTTTATGTTGAATTTCAAGCCTGTACTCCAATCTGCTTACTTACACTATCAGACTATTTACCCCACTCATAGGACCAAAAACTGGAACTGGGTTAGCCCCGGAATTTCAAGCCTGTACTCCAATCTGCTTACTTACACTATCCGACTATTTACCACACTCATAGGACCAAAAACTGGGACTGGGTTAGCCCCGGAATTTCAAGCCTGTACTCCAATCTGCTTACTTACACTATCAGACTATTTATCCCACTCATAGGACCAAAAACTGGGACTGGGTTAGCCCCGCAGTTTCAGAGCAGTCCTTGGTCAATTGTGATTGTTCTTAGCACATACTTGTCTTGCTTTGGCTCATTAGCAGCAGTACAAAGAACTGCCTGCTCACACCCTTGTTCTCCCCTCCCCTTCCCTGCTTATTACCTTAAGACAATCCCAGAGTTAATAAATATTACCTGTGGCAGGCACCATTTGTAAAACTACAATCCACTCTGCTACAGGCCCCATGAAGGCTCAGTGCCTTCCAGTAAGTGTTTTACAACTGTAAATGCCTATTTATGTTGAATTGTATTAGACATTTTACAACTGTATATGTTTATGTTGAATTTCAAGCCTGTACTCCAATCTGCGTACTTACACTATCAGACTATTTACTCCACTCATAGGACCAAAAACTGGGACTGGGTTAGCCCCGGAATTTCAAGCCTGTACTCCAATCTGCTTACTTACACTATCAGACTATTTACCCCACTCATAGGACCAAAAACTTGGACTATGTTAGCCCGCAGTTTCAGAGCAGTCCTTGGTCAATTGTGATTGTTCTTAACACATACTTGTCTTGCTTTGGCTCATTAGCAGCAGTACAAAGAACTGCCTGCGCACACCCTTGTTCTCCCCTCCCCTTCCCTGCTTATTACCTTAAGACAATCCCAGAGTTAATAAATATTACCTGTGGCAGGCACCATTTGTAAAACTACAATCCACTCTGCTACAGGCCCCATGAAGGCTCAGTGCCTCTCCAGTAAGTGTTTTACAACTGTAAATGCCTATTTATGTTGAATTGTATTAGACATTTTACAACTGTATATGTTTATGTTGAATTTCAAGCCTGTACTCCAATCTGCGTACTTACACTATCAGACTATTTACTCCACTCATAGGACCAAAAACTGGGACTGGGTTAGCCCCGGAATTTCAAGCCTGTACTCCAATCTGCTTACTTACACTATCAGACTATTTACCCCACTCATAGGACCAAAAACTGGGACTGGGTTAGCCCCGCAGTTTCTGAGCAGTCCTTGGTCAATTGTGATTGTTCTTAACACATACTTGTCTTGCTTTGGCTCATTAGCAGCAGTACAAATAACTGCCTGCTTACACCCTTGTTCTCCCCTCCCCTTCCCTGCTTATTACCTTAAGACAATCCCACAGTTAATAAATATTACCTGTGGCAGGCACCATTTGTAAAACTACAATCCACTCTGCTACAGGCCCCATGAAGGCTCAGTGCCTCTCCAGTAAGTGTTTTACAACTGTAAATGCCTATTTATGTTGAATTGTATTAGACATTTTACAACTGTATATGTTTATGTTGAATTTCAAGCCTGTACTCCAATCTGCTTACTTACACTATCAGACTATTTACCCCACTCATAGGACCAAAAACTGGGACTGGGTTAGCCCCGCAGTTTCAGAGCAGTCCTTGTTCAATTGTGATTGTTCTTAACACATACTTGTCTTGCTTTGGCTCATTAGCAGCAGTACAAAGAACTGCCTGCTCACACCCTTGTTCTCCCCTCCCCTTCCCTGCTTATTACCTTAAGACAATCCCAGAGTTAATAAATATTACCTGTGGCAGGCACCATTTGTAAAACTACAATCCACTCTGCTACAGGCCCCATGAAGGCTCAGTGCCTCTCCAGTAAGTGTTTTACAACTGTAAATGCCTATTTATGTTGAATTGTATTAGACATTTTACAACTGTATATGTTTATGTTGAATTTCAAGCCTGTACTCCAATCTGCTTACTTACACTATCAGACTATTTACCCCACTCATAGGACCAAAAACTGGGACTGGGTTAGCCCCCAGTTTCAGAGCAGTCCTTGGTCAATTGTGATTGTTCTTAACACATACTTGTCTTGCTTTGGCTCATTAGCAGCAGTACAAAGAACTGCCTGCTCACACCCTTGTTCTCCCCTCCCCTTCCCTGCTTATTACCTTAAGACAATCCCAGAGTTAATAAATATTACCTGTGGCAGGCACCATTTGTAAAACTACAATCCACTCTGCTACAGGCCCCATGAAGGCTCAGTGCCTCTCCAGTAAGTGTTTTACAACTGTAAATGCCTATTTATGTTGAATTGTATTAGACATTTTACAACTGTATATGTTTATGTTGAATTTCAAGCCTGTACTCCAATCTGCTTACTTACACTATCAGACTATTTACCCCACTCATAGGACCAAAACTGGGACTGGGTTAGCCCGCAGTTTCAGAGCAGTCCTTGGTCAATTGTGATTGTTCTTAACACATACTTGTCTTGCTTTGGCTCATTAGCAGCAGTACAAAGAACTGCCTGCTCACACCCTTGTTCTCCCTCCCTTCCCTGCTTATTACCTTAAGACAATCCCAGAGTTAATAAATATTACCTGTGGCAGGCACCATTTGTAAAACTACAATCCACTCTGCTACAGGCCCCATGAAGGCTCAGTGCCTCTCCAGTAAGTGTTTTACAACTGTAAATGCCTATTTATGTTGAATTGTATTAGACATTTTACAACTGTATATGTTTATGTTGAATTTCAAGCCTGTACTCCAGTCTGCTTACTTACACTATCAGACTATTTACCCCACTCATAGGACCAAAAACTGGGACTGGGTTAGCCCCCAGTTTCAGAGCAGTCCTTGGTCAATTGTGATTGTTCTTAACACATACTTGTCTTGCTTTGGCTCATTAGCAGCAGTACAAAGAACTGCCTGCTCACACCCTTGTTCTCCCCCCCCCTTCCCTGCTTATTACCTTAAGACAATCCCAGAGTTAATAAATATTACCTGTGGCAGGCACCATTTGTAAAACTACAATCCACTCTGCTACAGGCCCCATGAAGGCTCAGTGCCTCTCCAGTAAGTGTTTTACAACTGTAAATGCCTATTTATGTTGAATTGTATTAGACATTTTACAACTGTATATGTTTATGTTGAATTTCAAGCCTGTACTCCAATCTGCTTACTTACACTATCAGACTATTTACCCCACTCATAGGACCAAAAACTGGGACTGGGTTAGCCCCGCAGTTTCAGAGCAGTCCTTGGTCAATTGTGATTGTTCTTAACACATACTTGTCTTGCTTTGGCTCATTAGCAGCAGTACAAAGAACTGCCTGCTCACACCCTTGTTCTCCCCTCCCCTTCCCTGCTTATTACCTTAAGACAATCCCAGAGTTAATAAATATTACCTGTGGCAGGCACCATTTGTAAAACTACAATCCACTCTGCTACAGGCCCCATGAAGGCTCAGTGCCTCTCCAGTAAGTGTTTTACAACTGTAAATTCCTATTTATGTTGAATTGTATTAGACATTTTACAACTGTATATGTTTATGTTGAATTTCAAGCCTGTACTCCAATCTGCTTACTTACACTATCAGACTATTTACCCCACTCATAGGACCAAAACTGGGACTGGGTTAGCCCGAATTTCAAGCCTGTACTCCAATCTGCTTACTTACACTATCAGACTGTTTACCCCACTCATAGGACCAAAAACTGGGACTGGGTTAGCCCCGCAGTTTCAGAGCAGTCCTTGGTCAATTGTGATTGTTCTTAACACATACTTGTCTTGCTTTGGCTCATTAGCAGCAGTACAAAGAACTGCCTGCTCACACCCTTGTTCTCCCCTCCCCTTCCCTGCTTATTACCTTAAGACAATCCCAGAGTTAATAAATATTACCTGTGGCAGGCACCATTTGTAAAACTACAATCCACTCTGCTACAGGCCCCATGAAGGCTCAGTGCCTCTCCAGTAAGTGATTTACAACTGTAAATGCCTATTTATGTTGAATTGTATTAGACATTTTACAACTGTATATGTTTATGTTGAATTTCAAGCCTGTACTCCAATCTGCGTACTTACACTATCAGACTATTTACCCCACTCATAGGACCAAAGACTGGGACTGGGTTAGCCCGAATTTCAAGCCTGTACTCCAGTCTGCTTACTTACACTATCAGACTATTTACCCCACTCATAGGACCAAAAACTGGGACTGGGTTAGCCCCGCAGTTTCAGAGCAGTCCTTGGTCAATTGTGATTGTTCTTAACACATACTTGTCTTGCTTTGGCTCATTAGCAGCAGTACAAAGAACTGCCTGCTCACACCCTTGTTCTCCCTCCCTTCCCTGCTTATTACCTTAAGACAATCCCAGAGTTAATAAATATTACCTGTGGCAGGCACCATTTGTAAAACTACAATCCACTCTGCTACAGGCCCCATGAAGGCTCAGTGCCTCTCCAGTAAGTGTTTTACAACTGTAAATGCCTATTTATGTTGAATTGTATTAGACATTTTACAACTGTATATGTTTATGTTGAATTTCAAGCCTGTACTCCAATCTGCTTACTTACACTATCAGACTATTTACCCCACTCATAGGACCAAAACTGGAACTGGGTTAGCCCCGAATTTCAAGCCTGTACTCCAATCTGCTTACTTACACTATCACTATTTACCACACTCATAGGACCAAAACTGGGACTGGGTTAGCCCGAATTTCAAGCCTGTACTCCAATCTGCTTACTTACACTATCAGACTATTTATCCCACTCATAGGACCAAAACTGGGACTGGGTTAGCCCGCAGTTTCAGAGCAGTCCTTGGTCAATTGTGATTGTTCTTAGCACATACTTGTCTTGCTTTGGCTCATTAGCAGCAGTACAAAGAACTGCCTGCTCACACCCTTGTTCTCCCCTCCCCTTCCCTGCTTATTACCTTAAGACAATCCCAGAGTTAATAAATATTACCTGTGGCAGGCACCATTTGTAAAACTACAATCCACTCTGCTACAGGCCCCATGAAGGCTCAGTGCCTTTCCAGTAAGTGTTTTACAACTGTAAATGCCTATTTATGTTGAATTGTATTAGACATTTTACAACTGTATATGTTTATGTTGAATTTCAAGCCTGTACTCCAATCTGCTTACTTACACTATCAGACTATTTACCCCACTCATAGGACCAAAAACTGGGACTGGGTTAGCCCGAATTTCAAGCCTGTACTCCAATCTGCTTACTTACACTATCAGACTATTTACCCCACTCATAGGACCAAAAACTTGGACTATGTTAGCCCCGCAGTTTCAGAGCAGTCCTTGGTCAATTGTGATTGTTCTTAACACATACTTGTCTTGCTTTGGCTCATTAGCAGCAGTACAAAGAACTGCCTGCGCACACCCTTGTTCTCCCCTCCCCTTCCCTGCTTATTACCTTAAGACAATCCCAGAGTTAATAAATATTACCTGTGGCAGGCACCATTTGTAAAACTACAATCCACTCTGCTACAGGCCCCATGAAGGCTCAGTGCCTCTCCAGTAAGTGTTTTACAACTGTAAATTCCTATTTATGTTGAATTGTATTAGACATTTTACAACTGTATATGTTTATGTTGAATTTCAAGCCTGTACTCCAATCTGCTTACTTACACTATCAGACTATTTACCCCACTCATAGGACCAAAAACTGGGACTGGGTTAGCCCCGGAATTTCAAGCCTGTACTCCAATCTGCTTACTTACACTATCAGACTGTTTACCCCACTCATAGGACCAAAAACTGGGACTGGGTTAGCCCCGCAGTTTCAGAGCAGTCCTTGGTCAATTGTGATTGTTCTTAACACATACTTGTCTTGCTTTGGCTCATTAGCAGCAGTACAAAGAACTGCCTGCTCACACCCTTGTTCTCCCCTCCCCTTCCCTGCTTATTACCTTAAGACAATCCCAGAGTTAATAAATATTACCTGTGGCAGGCACCATTTGTAAAACTACAATCCACTCTGCTACAGGCCCCATGAAGGCTCAGTGCCTCTCCAGTAAGTGATTTACAACTGTAAATGCCTATTTATGTTGAATTGTATTAGACATTTTACAACTGTATATGTTTATGTTGAATTTCAAGCCTGTACTCCAATCTGCGTACTTACACTATCAGACTATTTACCCCACTCATAGGACCAAAAACTGGGACTGGGTTAGCCCCGGAATTTCAAGCCTGTACTCCAATCTGCTTACTTACACTATCAGACTATTTACCCCACTCATAGGACCAAAAACTGGGACTGGGTTAGCCCCGCAGTTTCAGAGCAGTCCTTGGTCAATTGTGATTGTTCTTAACACATACTTGTCTTGCTTTGGCTCATTAGCAGCAGTACAAAGAACTGCCTGCTCACACCCTTGTTCTCCCGTCCCCTTCCCTGCTTATTACCTTAAGACAATCCCAGAGTTAATAAATATTACCTGTGGCAGGCACCATTTGTAAAACTACAATCCACTCTGCTACAGGCCCCATGAAGGCTCAGTGCCTCTCCAGTAAGTGTTTTACAACTGTAAATGCCTATTTATGTTGAATTGTATTAGACATTTTACAACTGTATATGTTTATGTTGAATTTCAAGCCTGTACTCCAATCTGCTTACTTACACTATCAGACTATTTACCCCACTCATAGGACCAAAAACTGGGACTGGGTTAGCCCCGGAATTTCAAGCCTGTACTCCAATCTGCTTACTTACACTATCAGACTATTTACCCCACTCATAGGACCAAAAACTGGGACTGGGTTAGCCCCGGAATTTCAAGCCTGTACTCCAATCTGCTTACTTACACTATCAGACTATTTATCCCACTCATAGGACCAAAAACTGGGACTGGGTTAGCCCCGCAGTTTCAGAGCAGTCCTTGGTCAATTGTGATTGTTCTTAACACATACTTGTCTTGCTTTGGCTCATTAGCAGCAGTACAAAGAACTGCCTGCTCACACCCTTGTTCTCCCCTCCCCTTCCCTGCTTATTACCTTAAGACAATCCCAGAGTTAATAAATATTACCTGTGGCAGGCACCATTTGTAAAACTACAATCCACTCTGCTACAGGCCCCATGAAGGCTCAGTGCCTTTCCAGTAAGTGTTTTACAACTGTAAATGCCTATTTATGTTGAATTGTATTAGACATTTTACAACTGTATATGTTTATGTTGAATTTCAAGCCTGTACTCCAATCTGCGTACTTACACTATCAGACTATTTACTCCACTCATAGGACCAAAAACTGGGACTGGGTTAGCCCCGGAATTTCAAGCCTGTACTCCAATCTGCTTACTTACACTATCAGACTATTTACCCCACTCATAGGACCAAAAACTTGGACTATGTTAGCCCCGCAGTTTCAGAGCAGTCCTTGGTCAATTGTGATTGTTCTTAACACATACTTGTCTTGCTTTGGCTCATTAGCAGCAGTACAAAGAACTGCCTGCTCACACCCTTGTTCTCCCCTCCCCTTCCCTGCTTATTACCTTAAGACAATCCCAGAGTTAATAAATATTACCTGTGGCAGGCACCATTTGTAAAACTACAATCCACTCTGCTACAGGCCCCATGAAGGCTCAGTGCCTCTCCAGTAAGTGTTTTACAACTGTAAATGCCTATTTATGTTGAATTATATTAGACATTTTACAACTGTATATGTTTATGTTGAATTTCAAGCCTGTACTCCAATCTGCTTACTTACACTATCAGACTATTTACCCCACTCATAGGACCAAAAACTGGGACTGGGTTAGCCCCGGAATTTCAAGCCTGTACTCCAATCTTCTTACTTACACTATCAGACTATTTACCCCACTCATAGGACCAAAAACTGGGACTGGGTTAGCCCCGCTCCGCTTCGCCCTCGCTACGCTCAGGCTCGCTTTGCTCCCCTCCCTGCCCCCTTATCCCGCCCGCCCCCACTGTGTCTACATTTATAGCCACTAGGCCACACCCCTACTTCCTCTCCAACCTACACAACTTCCTCTCCAATCCCCCCCACCACTTTACTGTTTAACCACTACTATTCCTCTGAAGCACATTGACCCCACCCATTGATGACATATAACATGTCTATAAATAATTATAAACTCCTTCCTCTTATCGTACCACTCTTAATTCTGCCATACTTTCTTACTAGCTATGAAAATCTCACATTCGTAGGTTTCTCTTATCCAAAATGCCAAACCAAGACCCCCCTACCTCCACTGACTGTGGAACATGCCCACTACTACACTACCCCAAAAATTATAAATTCCAACTACTTGCTTCTAAAAAAACCACTCCAATCAACACCAAAATCCAAATATGAACTAAAACTACTATTCAAAGTTATTAGACTACTAGCGTATCTAAGAAAAAACATAACCAAAGATGGGGACATCCATCCTAATCCAGGCCCAACCTTAACTCAAAATCCTACCAGCCCACCACTCTCCCACCGACTGGTCAACTCCCTCCTAATATGCCACTTAAACATTAGAAGCCTAAACAATAAGATACATAGCCTGCATGCTGTACTAGCCACATACCTCCCCAACATAATGTGTCTATCTGAAACATGGCTCCGGCCATCAACCAAAGACAATGAGATCCTGCCTCCTGGTTACAATATACTTAGGGCAGATACAGTAAAGAAAAGAGAAGGTGGAATAGCCGTCTTATATAATAGCACACTTAACATCATAACTAACCCTATACAACCACCCCAGGTCTTTAACGCTGAAATACTAGCTCTAAAAATTCTACTAAATAGTCATAAGGGCATTAACCTAATTGTCACCTATAGTCCCCCTGGGAACAATGTAGAAACACTAGAAGTCATTCTACATTGGATAGCCAACAACTACCCTCAAGAAACCATTGTCCTGGGTGATGTTAATATTGACTGGAACCAATGCACAGCACAGTCCAACCCCATCCCTGTTAACCTACATGGATTCTCTCAGATAATATCATCTACCACACGTACAGGTAACAATAACCAAAAAGAGAGTATACTAGACTGGATACTCACCAACAGTCATCCCCAGAACTATATGTCTGGAACTCTCCCTAATGATCTTAGTGATCACCTGCTCACATACATCATGAAAGACAAAATTAATTGTACAAGCTTACCTATTTATAGGTCTATCAGATCCAAGAAAAACTTTGACCCAACTAAATTTCAACTTGAACTCAAATCATGTAACTGGACAAAACTAAAGTTCCTTCCCCTTGATGAGGCAGTGTCATCATTTAACAATTCATTCCTTACTATACTTGACTCGCATGCTCCTAAACGCTCAATAAGAATTAAAACTCAACTAGCACCCTGGCTAACAACAGACACCAAAACCAAAATAACAACTAGAGACAAAGCGTGGGATAAATGGCGCACTGCCAAACTACCCCTAGATCGTATCAAATTCCAACAACTTAGAAATGAGACTAAAAAAGCCATCATACTAGATAAGAAAAATTACTTCTACAATCTGCAACATAAACATCAGAATAACCCTCAAAAGTACTGGGCAGGCATAAATAAACTTCTCCAACCAGGCAAATCCACTACTCCGACCCCAGGAACATTATCTGACAAGAGCCAAGAAGATATAGCCAATTCATTCAATACTTTCTTCACAGAAACCATCCAGTCATTAGCTAATCAACTTTCTCCTCCCCACACTTCTATAAACACTATACCTGACTCACCACTCTCTTTTAACTTCCAGCCAGTGTCCACATCCTTTATCAGATCCCTTTTGAAAAAACTGAAGCCAACCACCCTTTCAGCCGATCTTCTGCCGGCTGAATACCTGCAAATTGCTGCAGATGTCGTAGCCTACCCTATCTCAATCCTAATTAACAGAACTATAACCGAGGCCTCAATCCCCTCAATTTGGAAAATATCCTATGTTATTCCACTCCACAAAGGAGGTTCATCCACAGAACTATCCAACTATAGACCTATAGCCATACTATCACCACTTGCCAAAATTATGGAAAGGTGCATGCACAACCAACTAATGCTCTATCTAACCCAAAATAAACTACTCACAGACTCTCAACATGGATTCAGACCCCATCATAGTACAACCACTGCCCTCCTCTCTTTTACTGAAAACATTAATCTTAACCGGAATAATAAAAAAATATCCTCCGCTCTCTTCCCGGACCTATCGAAAGCCTTCGATATGGTAAACCATCAGTTACTTCTATATACTTTAAAAACTCTGTATCTAGATACTCCAGCCCTTGACTGGTTTCAAGCTTACCTCACTGGGAGACAACAAGCAGTAATGTGGCAAAACAAGCTCTCCTGCCTACTACCAAATACCATAGGAGTTCCTCAAGGTTCCATATTAGGACCTCTCCTCTTTTCAGTCTTCATAAACGACATCCCTGAAGCCACCTGCATTCAATATGCAGATGACTCGACTATAATATGTTCCAATGCCTCTCTTGCAAATCTACTAACTACCACCCAACATAGCTTCACCAAAGTAGAAAACTGGCTTGCCAACCATCTCCTGATCTTAAATCCAAACAAAACCAAGTTACTTCTCTTCTACCCAACCAATAGATCTCCGACTGAAAACTTCACTATAAAATCCAATAATGGGACCATCATCTCCCCAGACACCTATACAAAGCTATTAGGAGTAAACATTGACAATAAACTCAGATTTGATATACATATCAACCAAGCCATTAAGTCAGTCAACAAGAAACTTGGGACCTTATATAGAATTAAAGCCTTCCTTACCCCGAATGCCAGGGCAGCCACAGCCCGATCACACCTTCTCTCTACCCTACTATATGCCTCTCCTGTCCTCACTCACTTTAACAAATCTGATCTGGCCAAGCTCTCATCCTGCTATAATCACATTGCCAGGTTCGTTACAGGCCTACCCTACAGAACACACCACTGTACTAACCTGAAAAAGCTTGGATGGATTGAATTCCCACACCTTCTTCACCAGTCCCAACTCATAGAGGCCTTCAAAATCCTTAAACAACCTCAGAATGCCCCAGCACTAAAAAACGTAATGACTCCCTACTCCAATCTAAGCTGCCTTCGCTCAGCAAACAGACTCCTTGTCCAAACAACTAAATCTCTCAACCTAGGTAGTGACGCGCTATTTGCCAACACCACTGGTAAAATATGGAACTCTCTCCCAAATAACATCATGCTTGCAACTTCTCTAAGTCAATTCAAAAATAGTCTAAAACTCCACTTCAAGTCACACTGGCTATGTCCTTGCTCAAACCCAGACTAGCTCTGTGCCATTAACTAAAACATAAACAACTAGCTAAGATGATAAGTACTTTGTATACTGTGATAAAGAAATATGTATTCTGTCTAACTCTATGTCAGTATACTGCCTACCGTCCTTGCTAATATGTTATTAATGTTACATTTGTAGTAATCTCAGAAATAGTAATGGCAGTCTTGTACTTGTATGTAAATAGCCTATGTTTTTGTTAAGTTCTTTCAGCTCATTTACTGTACCTAACTATCAATGTAACTCTGCTGGAGCTTTTCTCCCCGGGCCTCCGCTGAAAAAGGATATGTATCCAGTTGGACCATCCCGGTTAACAAATGTAAAATAAAATAAAATAAATAAAATGTTGTATACAAGTTAATTTTAAACAAACATTTATCTATGGACCTGTCGTGTATACAAGTTAATTTTAAACAAACTTTTACCTTGGGACCTATGGTGTATACACGTTAATTGTAAACAAACTTTTTCCTAGGGGCCTATTGTGCATACAAGTTAATTTTTAACGAACTTTTAAATATGGACCTATGGTGTATACAAGTTAATTTTAAACAAACTTTTACCTAGGGACCTATGGTGTATACAAGTTCATTTTAAAAAAACATTTACCTAGGGACTTACGGTGTATACAAGTTAATTTTAAACAAACTTTTACCTATGGACCTATGGTGTATACAAGTTAATTTTAAACAAACTTTTCCTTAGGGACCTATGGTTTATACAAGTTAATTTAAAAAAAAAAACTTTTACCTAGGGGCCTATGGTGTATACAAGTTAATTTTAAACAAACTTTTACCTAGGGACCTTTGGTGTATACAAGTTAATTTTAAACAAACTTTTTACCTAGGGACCTATGGTGTATACAACTTAATTTTAAACAAACTTTTACTTAGGGACCTATGGTGTATACAAGTTAATTTTGAAAAAAAACTTTTACCTAGGGACCTATGGTGCATACAAGTTAATTTTAAACAAACTTTTACCTAGGGACCTATGGTGTATACAATTTAATTTTAAACAAACTTTTACCTAGGGACCTATGTTGTATACAAGTTAATTTTAAACAAACTTTTACCTAGGGACCTATGGTGTATACAAGTTAATTTTAAACAAACTTTTACCTAGGGTCCTTTGGTGTATACAAGTTAATTTTAAACAAACTTTTACCTAGGGGCCTATGGTGTATAAAAGTTAATTTTAAATAAACTTTTACCTATGGACCTATGGTGTATACAAGTTAATTTTAAACAAACATTTACCTAGGGTCCTATGGTGTATACAAGTTAATTTTAAACAAACTTTTACCTAGGGACCTATGGTGTATATAAGTTCCTTTCAAACAAACTTTTACCTAGGGACCTACGGTGTATACAAGTAAATTTTAAACAAACTTTTACCTAAGGGCCTATGGTGTATACAAGTTAATTTCAAACAAACTTTTACCTAGGGACCTAAGGTGTATAAAAGTCAATTTTAAACAAACTTTTACCAAGGACCCTATGGTGTATGCCAGTTAATTTTAAACAAACTTTTACCTAGGGCCCTATGGTGTATACAGGTTAATTTTAAACAAACTTTTACCTAGGGACGTAAGGTGTATATACGTTCATTTTAAACAAACTTACCTAGGTAACTATGTTGTATACAAGTTAATTTTAAACAAACATTTACCTAGGGACCTGTGGTGTATACAAGTTAATTTTAAACAAACTTTTACATAGGGACCTATGGTGTACACACATTAATTTTAAACAAACTTTTTCCTAGGGGCCTAATGTGTATACAAATTAATTTTAAACAAACTTTTTACCTAGGGACCTATGGTGCATACTAGTTAATTTTAAACAAACTTTTACCTAGGGACCTATGGTGCATACAAGTTAATTTTAAACAAACTTTTACCTAGAGACCTATGTTGTATACAAGTTAATTTTAAACAAACTTTTACCTAAGGACCTATGGTGTATACAAGTTAATTTTAAACAAAGTTTTACCTAGGGTCCTTTGGTGTATACAAGTTAATTTTAAGCAAACTTTTACCTAGGGGCCTATGGGTTATAAAAGTTAGTTTTAAACAAACTTTAACCTATGGACCTATGGTGTATACAACTTAATTTTAAACAAATTTTTACCTAGGGACCTATGGTGTATACAAGTTAATTTTAAACAAACGTTTACCTAGGGTCCTATGGTGTATACAAGTTAATTTTAAATAAACTTTTACCTAGGGACCTATGGTGTATACAAGTACATTTTAAACAAACTTTTACCTAAGGGCCTATGGTGTATACAAGTTAATTTTAAAAAAACTTTTACCTAGGGACCTATGGTGTATACAAGTTAATTTTAAACAAACGTCTACCTAGGGACCTATGGTGTATACAAGTTAATTTCAAACAAACTTTTACCTAGGGACCTATGGTGTATACAAGTTAATTTTAAACAAACTTTTACCTAGGGACCTATGGTGTATACAAGTTAATTTTAAACAAACTTTTACCTACGGACCTATGGTGTATACAAGTTTATTAAAAAAAAAACTTTTACCTAGGGACCTATGGTGTATACAAGTTAATTTCAAACAAACTTTTACCTAGGGACCTATGGTGTATACAAGTTAATTTTAAACAAACTTTTACCAAGGGCCCTATGGTGTATACCAGTTAATTTTAGACAAACTTTTACCTAGGGCCCTATGGTGTATACAGGTGAATTTTAAACAAATATTTACCTAGGGACCTAAGGTGTATACACGTTCATTTTAAACAAACTTACCTAGGTACCTATGTTGTATACAAGTAAATTTAAAACAAACATTTACCTATGGACCTGTGGTGTATACAAGTTAATTTTAAACAAACTTTTACCTTGGGACCTATGGTGTATACACGTTAATTTTAAACAAACTTTTTCCTAGGGGCCTATTGTGTATACAAGTTAATTTTAAACAAACTTTTAACTATGGACCTATGGTGTATACAAGTTAATTTTAAACAAACTTTTACCTAGGGGCCTATGGTGTATACAAGTTCATTTTAAACAAACTTTTACCTAGGGACCTATTGTGTATACAAGTTAATTTTAAACAAACTTTTACCTAGGGACCTATGTTGTATACAAGTTAATTTTAAACAAACTTTTACCTAGGGACCTATGGTGTATACAAGTTAATTTTAGCAATCTTTTTCCTAGGGTCCTTTGGTGTATACAAGTTAATTTTAAACAAACTTTTACCTAGGGGCTTATGGTGTATAAAAGTTAATTTTAAACAAACTTTTACCTATGGACCTATGGTGTATACAAGTTAATTTAAAAAAAAACTTTTAGCTACAGACCTATGGTGTATACAAGTTAATTTTAAACAAACTTTTACCAAGGGCCCTATGGTGTATACCAGTTAATTTTAAATAAAGTTTTACCTAGGGCCCTATGGTGTATACAGTTTAATTTTAAACAAATTTTTACCTAGGGACCTAAGGTGTATACACGTTCATTTTAAACAAATTTACCTAGGTAACTATGTTGTATACAAGTTAATTTTAAACAAACATTTACCTATAGAACTGTCGTGTATACAATATAATTTTAAACAAACTTTTACCTTGGGACCTATGGTGTATACACATTAATTTTAAACAAACTTTTTCCTAGGGGCCTATTGTGTATACAAGTTAATGTTTAATGAACTTTTAACTATGGACCTATGGTGTATACAAGTTAATTTTAAACAAACTTTTACCTAGGGACCTATGGTGTATACAAGTTCATTTTAAACAAACTTTTACCTAGGGACCTACGGTGTATACAAGTTAATTTTAAACAAACTTTTACATAGGGACCTATGGTGTATACAAGTTAATTTTAAACCAGCTTTTCCTTACGGACCTATGGTTTATCCAAGTTAATTTAAAAAAAAAACTTTTACCTAGGGGCCTATGGTGTATACAAGTTAATTTTAAACAAACTTTTACCTAGGGTCCTATGGTATACACAAGTTATTTTTTTAAACAAACCTTTTACCTAGCGACCTATGGTGTATACAACTTAATTTTAAACAAACTTTTACTTAGGGACCTATGGTGTATACAAGTTAATTTAAAAAAAAAACTTTTACCTAGGGACCTATAGTGCATACAAGTTAATTTTAAACAAAATTTTACCTAGGGACCTATGGTGTATACAATTTAATTTTAAACAAACTTTTACCTAGGGACCTATGTTGTATACAAGTTAATTTTAAACAAACATTTACCTAGGGACCTATGGTGTATAGAAGTAAATTTAAATAAACTTTTACCTAGGGACCTATGGTGTATACAAGTACATTTTAAACAAACTTTTAACTAGGGACCTATGGTGTATACAAGTTAATTTTAAACAAACGTCTACCTAGGGACCTATGGTGTATACAAGTTAATTTCAAACAAACTTTTACCTAGGGACCTATGGTGTATACAAGTTAATTTTAAACAAACTTTTACCTAGGGACCTATGGTGTATACAAGTTAATTTTAAACAAAGTTTTACCTACGGACCTATGGTATATACAAGTTTATTAAAAAAAAAAACTTTTACCTAGGGCCGTATGGTGTATACAGGTGAATTTTAAACAAATATTTACCTAGGGACCTAAGGTGTATACACGTTCATTTTAAACAAACTTACCTAGGTACCTATGTTGTATACAAGTTAATTTTAAACAAACATTTACCTATGGACCTGTGGTGTATACAAGTTAATTTTAAACAAACTTTTACCTTGGGACCTATGGTGTATACAAGTTAATTTTAAACAAACTTTTACCTAGGGACCTATGGTGTATACAAGTTAATTTTAAACAAACTTTTACCTAGGGACCTATGGTGTATACAAGTTAATTTTAAACAAACTTTTACCTAGGGACCTATGGTGTATACAAGTTAATTTTAAACAAACTTTTACCTAGGGACCTATGGTGTATACAAGTTAATTTTAAACAAACTTTTACCTAGGGACCTATGGTGTATACAAGTTAATTTTAAACAAACTTTTACCTAGGGACCTATGGTGTATACAAGTTAATTTTAAACAAACTTTTACCTAGGGACCTATGGTGTATACAAGTTAATTTTAAACAAACTTTTACCTAGGGACCTATGGTGTATACAAGTTAATTTTAAACAAACTTTTACCTAGGGACCTATGGTGTATACAAGTTAATTTTAAACAAACTTTTACCTAGGGACCTATGGTGTATACAAGTTAATTTTAAACAAACTTTTACCTATGGACCTATGGTGTATACAAGTTAATTTTAAACAAACTTTTACCTAGGGACCTATAGTGTATACAAGTTAATTTTAAACAAACTTTTACCCAGGGACCTATGGTGCATACAAGTTAATTTCAAAAAACTTTTACCTAGGGACCTACGGTGTATACAAGTAAATTTTAAACAAACTTTTACCTAGGGACCTATGGTGTATACAAGTTAATTTTAAACAAACTTTTACCTAGGGACCTATGGTGTATACAAGTTAATTTTAAACAAACTTTTACCTAGGGACCTATGGTGTATACAAGTTAATTTTAAACAAACTTTTACCTAGGGACCTATGGTGTATACAAGTTAATTTTAAACAAACTTTTACCTAGGGACCTATGGTGTATACAAGTTAATTTTAAACAAACTTTTACCTAGGGACCTATGGTGTATACAAGTTAATTTTAAACAAACTTTTACCTAGGGACCTATGGTGTATACAAGTTAATTTTAAACAAACTTTTACCTAGGGACCTATGGTGTATACAAGTTAATTTTAAACAAACTTTTACCTAGGGACCTATGGTGTATACAAGTTAATTTTAAACAAACTTTTACCTAGGGACCTATGGTGTATACAAGTTAATTTTAAACAAACTTTTACCTAGGGACCTATGGTGTATACAAGTTAATTTTAAACAAACTTTTACCTAGGGACCTATGGTGTATACAAGTTAATTTTAAACAAACTTTTACTTAGGGACCTATGGTGTATACAAGTTAATTTAAAAAAAAACTTTTACCTAGGGACCTATGGTGTATACAAGTTAATTTTAAACAAACTTTTACCTAGGGACCTATGGTGTATACAAGTTAATTTTAAACAAACTTTTACCTAGGGACCTATGGTGTATACAAGTTAATTTTAAACAAACTTTTACCTAGGGACCTATGGTGTATACAAGTTAATTTTAAACAAACTTTTACCTAGGGACCTATGGTGTATACAAGTTAATTTTAAACAAACTTTTACCTAGGGACCTATGGTGTATACAAGTTAATTTTAAACAAACTTTTACCTAGGGACCTATGGTGTATACAAGTTAATTTTAAACAAACTTTTACCTAGGGACCTATGGTGTATACAAGTTAATTTTAAACAAACTTTTACCTAGGGACCTATGGTGTATACAAGTTAATTTTAGACAAACTTTTACCTAGGGACCTATGGTGTATACAAGTTAATTTTAAACAAACTTTTACCTAGGGACCTATGGTGTATACAAGTTAATTTTAAACAAACTTTTACCTAGGGACCTATGGTGTATACAAGTTAATTTTAAATAAACTTTTACCTAGGGACCTATGGTATATACAAGTTAATTTTAAACAAACTTTTACCTAGGGACCTATGGTGTATACAAGTTAATTTTAAACAAACTTTTACCTAGGGACCTATGGTGTATACAAGTTAATTTTAAACAAACTTTTACCTAGGGACCTATGGTGTATACAAGTTAATTTTAAACAAACTTTTACCTAGGGACCTATGGTGTATACAAGTTAATTTTAAACAAACTTTTACCTAGGGACCTATGGTGTATACAAGTTAATTTTAAACAAACTTTTACCTAGGGACCTATGGTGTATACAAGTTAATTTTAAACAAACTTTTACCTAGGGACCTATGGTGTATACAAGTTAATTTAAACAAACTTTTACCTAGGGACCTATGGTGTATACAAGTTAATTTTAAACAAACTTTTACCTAGGGACCTATGGTGTATACAAGTTAATTTTAAACAAACTTTTACCTAGGGACCTATGGTGTATACAAGTTAATTTTAAACAAACTTTTACCTAGGGACCTATGGTGTATACAAGTTAATTTTAAACAAACTTTTACCTAGGGACCTATGGTGTATACAAGTTAATTTTAAACAAACTTTTACCTAGGGACCTATGGTGTATACAAGTTAATTTTAAACAAACTTTTACCTAGGGACCTATGGTGTATACAAGTTAATTTTAAACAAACTTTTACCTAGGGACCTATGGTGTATACAAGTTAATTTTAAACAAACTTTTACCTAGGGACCTATTGTGTATACAAGTTAATTTTAAACAAACTTTTACCAAGCAACCTACGGTGTATACAAGTTAGTTTTAAACAAACTATTACATAGGGCCTATGGTGTATACAAGTTAATTTTAAACAAACTTTTATCTAGGGACCTATGGTGTATACAAGTCAATTTTAAACAAACTTTTACCTAGGGACCTATGGTGTATACACATTCCCTGATTCATGAGTTCGGCGCAAGGGTCGGCGTGGCGGCCTGGCGCTTCGGGCGGGTGTATGGAATATCGGCGCAGTAGTGCCATATACATATTAATGAGAGTGCACGGAATCACAGACACGCGGGGGG
>NC_056743.1:43090039-43125820 GCF_019279795.1 Protopterus annectens | reverse complement strand
ATTAAATATTAAATTTCTAAATTCAAACCATTGGGATATAAAGTATTAAACTTAATAATACATTTAGACTCCAAGTTCAACAGACTCCAAGTAAAATTAATACTACTGGAATTTAACCCCCAAGGTTTGCCCAAAACACTAAAAATAAAACCATTATCTGCTCCCCCATGTACTTCATGAAAATGCCTGGCCACTGGGCTTTCTAATCTCCCCCTCCTTATGTCACCAATGTGTTCAAGAATTCTTGATTTCACTCTTCTCCTGGTCTGGCCAATATACCATTTTTTGGTGCACAATTGCATCCCAGTATGTAAACAACACCCAAAGAATTGCAATCAAAATGTTCTATGGCACTAAAACTAACCCCATTAATCTCAGTGCCATTCAAATTTCTGCATCTAGTGCAGACCTTGCACTTTCCACAGACAAATGTCCGGCATTCCATTGTTTCTTATGAAGTTTGAATCTTAATAATTCCTTTAAATTCTGAAACCTACCATACTAAAATATATAATTTATTTTGTATTTGAAATAAAATGTTATAAAATGTTAGGTAATGTATGATTACTAGGTTTCTTTAAATGACTGTATATTTTTTCTAAATGAATATACATTGTTTAATTATTTAATTGTTTAATTGACTATGGCTGTTGGTTTATAAGCGTTGGATTTTTTTATGGCAAACATTCCTTGTGAAGGCGAAGGCCGATACCAGAATTTATTAAAGAATAAAAAGTTATCTATCGCTTTTGGGCTGCTTAGTTTCGGTCACCTGGTGTTTTGGTGTATGGGAATGTTACCACAGCTATTCCACATGCAATCAGCAGAGGCCATCAGCTGATCATGAGCATCACTTAAAATACACATACTGCTGCCTAAGCAAAGCAGGTGTGGGTCTCCACATCCACCAGAAAGGGAGTGGGTGAGACAGACAGAGGTAAATACATGTCAGGGAGGGGTGGAAGGGTAAAACTGAAGCATGTTTATGTCATACACCTACGAGCACAGGGTATCAAACTCTTGACAACTATGTAGGGCTATCACAGATCGATGCAGTCATTAGATGCACCACATGGGTTACCTGTTGTGGAGCACTCAGAACATATATGTGATGATGAGTGACATCTATAACAGGGATACGGTAGCTATACTGTAGGTGACGTACACATGCCTGGCCGCATGAACAGGTGCCAGCATCAACACAGCCACACTCTCACAGGGACGCACACACATTGACACACTTGACAAGGCCAGGAGTACAACTCATCAGTAGTGGGATTGCCACAATACATCTTTGTGCAGGTATCACATGCTCAACGCGGGACATACGGAAGTTGTATGGGCAAAGATTATAAGGAGGTCTCAGACATAAGACAGCATGCATCAGTATGTCCATGGGGGTTGTAGTGAGTGTGGATGTGGACATACACACCATACAACATACACACAAACACACAGGGTGCCAGTACTGACATGCATGGGTGTATGTCTGCATGGGTCTGTGGAGGTCAACTGTGCCAGCAGGCTATACAAGGGTAGGCAACGTGTATACATTGGTATCAGGCCACATGACAATGGTTTACATTGTGGCTCAGTGCTGTAGTTTCTGCATTTGCCCACACATGTGGGTATTGTATCCCCCCATCCAGTCATCTGGGTGACTAATGTGTGTGGCCAATGCTGTGCATCACTTGCCATGTATGTGTTCCTTAATCCATGACATGGACGGTGTCTAGCATTTGCACACCTCCCACATGCATGTACAGTGACATGTGGAACTGTACCTGGGGTGTCTGGCCAATGTTGTGAAAACAGATTATCATCAGATGTGCCAGTCTTGCCCACCCATGGCAGGGACTGGTAATGGGCAGCAGGTTTACCCTGCACCTACATTGATAGCATGCTAACAGCATTTCCTGGTGTTAGTGGCATCTGTCCATACAAGGCATGTTGTCAGCCATGGTATATCTGTTGTGAGTCACATGTGAAGGCACCACAGGTGGTGCAGGTGTCCATTGAGGAACATGGGGGAGGTGCGCTGTCTGCATGTACATGCATATTGGACAGATGTGGAGGGTGACATGTCCTCTATAGGCCACTGATATCACTCAGTGGCAATATGCAGTGTACTACCCACATATTGGCTATTGCCTAGGCATGTGTGTGTGTGTAAGAGACATGGGTGAGAGTGTGCTGTAGGTAATACTGGGGTTGCTAACTGTGATTGTCTGGCCTTGATGTCACATGTATGGGTATTGATATGCACCCCAGCCTCTCCGCTATTTCACAGCTGCTATCACTGTATAGTGGACATTGTAATATGTACTAGGGCCACCATATAAGAATTTTGCAAAACCTGCCACACGTTGGACCCAAGTGACTCACACACACACACACACACACACACACACACACACACACACACACACACACACACACACACACACACACACACATACACACAGTCTGGGAGTAGTATGCACCACGGACATTATTGGAGTACTGCTTTCCCAAAGGTGTATTTCACACTGAATGACATCAGCAGGATTGCCAAGGTAGGCCATTTGAAAGTACTGTGAGGGACTAGCCTAAAATGCATTGCTCCCTACACAGACAGTGAGACACACACAAAACATCCATAACCAACATGTGCGGGTATAGTGCCCCTCACAGAGGTCTATATCACACTACAGCATGGAGCTGTTAGAGGACACACCATGGGGATTATTGGAGTACTCCTTCCCCAAAGGTGCATTTCACAATGAATGACATCAGCAGGATTACCAAAGTAGAGCATTTGAAATGTACTGCGAGTGACTAGCCTATGGTGCATTGCTCCATACAGAGACACTGAAACACACACAAAGCATCCAGAACTGCAACTGCCATGGGTGGAGATGGAACTCTACCACAGTTCTAATTCACAGTCAAGCAGTACACAGTTACTAGATGTGCTACAGAGATTACTGGGCTACAACCTTCCCAGAGGTGTAGTTCTAGGTGGGTGACATCAGCAGCCTTGCCAATGTTGAGTATATGTATTGTAAGGTGTGTGAGGGCCCTAAAAAACATTGTTCTGTACACAATCTGAGGCAGAGAGACATGCACAGTTGCCAAGTTTGGGGTTAGAAAACCTACCTAATTACTTTATCACACTACAGCAGTACACAGTTATGGGATGTGCTATGGGGATTACTAGGCACCAATCTTCCCAGAGGTGTATTTCTAGGTGGGTGACTTAAGCAGTCTTGCCAAAGTTGAGTATATGACTTGTGAGTACCCTAAAAAGCATTGCTATTTACACCATCAAAGACAGGCAGACATGCACAAACACAGTCGCCAAGTCTGGGATTAGAGCATCTATCTAACAACTTTATTATACTACAGCAGTACACAGTTACAGGATGCACTGCAGGCATTACTAGACAACATCCTTCCCAGAGGGGTATTTCTAGCTGGGTGACATAAGCAGCTTTGCCAAAGTTGAGTATATGACTTGTGAGTACCCTAAAAAGCATTGCTCTCTACACAGACATAGATAGACAAACATGCACACACACAGTTGCCAGGTCTGGGGTTAGAACACCTAACTAATTACTTTATCACACTACAGCCGTACGCAGTTACAGGATGCGCTACAGGAATTATTAGGTGACAACTTTCCCGGAGGTGTAGTTCTAGGTGGGTGACATCAGCAGCTTTGCCAAAGTTGAGTATATGACTTGTGAGTTAGTGTGAGTACCCTAAAAAGCATCACTTTCTACACAGTCAGACATGCACACAGACAGTTACCAAGTCTGGGGTTAGAACACCTACCGAACTACTTCATCACACCACAGCAGTATACAGTTACAGGACACACTATGGGGATTACTAGGCAGCAACCTTCCCAGAGGTGTAGTTCTAGTTGGGTGACATCAGAAGCCTTGTCAAAGTTGAGTATATGACTTGTGAGTAGTATGAGTACCCTAAAAGGCATTGCTCTCGACACAGTCAGAGGTGGACATACATGCACACACACAGTGACCATGTCTGGGGTTAAAACACCTACCTAATTACTTTATCACACTACAGCCATACACAGTTACAGGATGTGCTACGGAGATTACTAAACACCAACCTTCCCAGAGTTGTATTTCTAGGTGGGTGACATCAGCAGCCTTGCCTAGGTTGAGTATATGAATTGTAAGGAGTGTGACACCCTAAAAAGCATTGTACTCTGCACAATCAGAGACAGACAGAAATGCATACAAACACACACACAGTTGCCAAGTCCGGGGTTAGATCACCTACCTTACTACTTTATCACAGTACAGTAGTATGGAGTTACAGGATGTGCTAGGGGGATTATTAGGCAGCAATTTTCCCAGAGGTGTAGTTCTAGGTGGGTGACATCAGCAGCCTTGCCAAAGTTGAGTATATAACTTGTGAGTAGTGTGAGTACCATAAAAAGCATTGCTCTCTACACAGTCAGAGGCAGACAGACACGCACACAAATGCACACACACAGTTACCAAGTCTGGGGTGAGAACTTCTACCTAATTAGTTTATCACACTACAGCAGACAAACTTATGGGACACGCCATGGAGATTACTGAGCTACAACTCTTCCAAAGGTGTATTTCACATTGGATTACCTCAGCAGGCTTGTCATAGTAGTGCTATGGGGAGGGCAGTGTGTGCTTGGGCTTTAACCCATTCATGTACGGGTTGACAAGCTACATGCGGGCACACACATGGTCATATGTCACAGGTACGTGTATACAGCTGCTAGATGACTACTTACTTGTACAGTCATGTTGCACAGCTGGCATGTGCACCACATAGGCTGTAATGCTGACAGATACTGTTGGCTAGTATCTGCAGTGAGTGACATATGCACCTCATGTGTTTGGGGCCCTTTGGCTGTGTGCTGGGTTTTTCAGGCCTGGATGGCTCCTTGTTACAATGACCCTCTTCCACACATCTATGTATGTCGACCTTTGGCTTATTATAGTGTGTTGTCCTGACATATATGTCTGTATTCCTATCCTCTGTATGTGCAAGTCATGAGTGGTGCATACGGACGAGTGTCTGCTCTAACAACTGCTACTGCCAGATATGTCTGGTCCACTGGTGTTTGCAGTCATGGCCTTCATGTGTTTCAGTGTGTGAGCATGCCCAGTATGGACGTCTGTAATGAATCTGTGGATCATGTCCAGGTAGTGTGTGCTGCAGTGCTGACCTTTGTGTTGTACATCAACAGGTAGCATGCTGTCTCTGCTGGGTATCCATCGATCATTTGGCTTTGACTGTTACTACATTTCTGTATTGCAAGGGGGGGCACACCTGATTGTTTCTACATTTCTACACAGGAGTGGGGGGGGCACACCTGACTGTTATTACATTACTATGTAGGATGGGGGGGGCACACGTGAAACATGTACACATTCGCTATGACCGTACTGGTATGTCAGGTACTCCATTTCATTTTGTATTGCTATCATGCTGCCTAGAGGCATACCAGTGTTCAACAGATCGTGGCTTTGGTGGCCCTACATATTATTGTCTGCCGTCCTACCCTTCAGAACTAACATCTCACTGCCTGCCATGCTGTGGTCTGTCTGTCTAGGCCTGGCGGGGGTTAACCATAGCCATCATTCTGGGGCAATGCCACAGGCTCTGTTTGGGTTTGTCTACACCTGTCCTGCTGACTGAGATTGTTGTTGGGTATGTGAACCATCCTGACTGGCATGTGTGGGTCATATGGACACACATGTCACACAGCACATTTCCTGTAATGGGTTTTGTTACCCTGTGTAGTACTGGCTACTACGGTGACTCCAGTATGTGTTGCAGATGTCATGGTGCCACTATGGGTGTCTACTGTCTGCTGCCATAACATTAAGCCACCCAATTCCCTTGCATGCTCACATCCATACCATAGCTATAGGTAACAACACATTCTACTCCATTTTGCAATTGGTAGGTTGATTGACTTACCTTGTGGGTGTGCCAGACTTCCGGATGGTGCTGGAGGGCTGCCTATGTTGGATGCACACAGTACACTCCCTATACATGGTTGAGCACAGGTAGTATCATATTTGGCATCCCTTTTACTGTATGTGCGAGTCAGAGAGAGGTGTCATTCCCTGGGTCCCTACTGTGTCAGTGCATGTGCTATGTGTTGCCTCTTTTCCAAGGCCAAGGCATACTGGGCACACCTCCTTCTGCCTACTGGGGCAGGCTCAGGCTGTTCCTCCTCTGGGTCGCTCTGTGCCTGTGCAGGCCTTGGCATTAGAGGGGGGGTTGTGTGGCCCTGCCTCATGCTGTTCCTTTTGCAGCTGTTTCAACAGGATCATATTGTGTAGCATAGCACATACCATAACAATTTGGATACATGTAGCTGGTGAATACTGCAAGGCACCATTTGATGTGTCCAGACACCAGAACCATGATCTGAGCATCCCAAACACACATTCCATTATATGTCTGGCCTGTGCATGTGACTCATTATGGCATTGTTGTTCAGGTGTGTGTGCATTTCTGATGGGTGTCATCAGTCACTGCTCCAGTGGGTGCCCAGCATCCCCCACTAGGTGACCATAGGGGATGTCCTCATTGGCAAATCTCTGGTTCAGCTGCATCAGATGCCATATGTGAGAATCGTCATAGCTTCCAGGGCAGCCAGCACACACATTCATTATAATGCCCTGGGCATCACAGACAATCTGGCAGTTGATGGAGGGGATGCCCCTGTGGTTGATGTAGACCCTATCCTGCTCACTGGGTGGTGCTTTGATGGGTATGTGCATGCAGTCTATAGCACCCACTACCCCAAGGTATTCTGCTATTTGGTGGAAGAGAGACACATATTGCTGGTCAACACCTCACAGGTATTGAGGAAATATACATGCTAACTGGCATGTGCTGACATGGCATCCAGGAACTGGTGGAATACTCTGGATGCTGATGCCCGTGAGATCCCCTTGATATCCCCAGTTGTGCTTTGGAAAATACCTGTGGCTAGTATACCTAGGCCTACGAATAAAATAATACGAATTAAATAAATATGGAGCATTGTATGGTTGTCAGCATCTGATGAAGTCGAATGGTTCTTCGATGAAAACGTACTTGTATGTGGTAAAGGCGTTAATGGTGTGGACTCGTTTTTACATATTGGCTCAATAAAGGATTTCAATTATCTGGTATCTCCTGCTTCGTATTTCCAGGCTTTGGACTGTTTTTTTGTTTACTAGTACTTTTTGGTCTGGATTCTGCTTCGCTTTTTTGGTTTTAATATACCTAGACCTACACATACCTTGGTGTCCACTGGGATGGGTTTCCCTTGGTCAGTTTGGAGTGTCAGGTGTGGCTGGCACATCTCTACAATTTACTGTAGAAGGTCTCTATCCACTCTATAGCGCTTCATTATCTCCAGCTCATGTAGCCCCTGGTAGCTTACCCTGTGTCTGTACATTCTTCTCCGTCTTCTCACTGTGGGTTGTTCTGCAGCATTCACATCCTCACCATCCTCAGCCTCTTGCACATGTTCGATGTTGCCTGCTGCAGCCCTTCTCATTTTGTAAGTTTGTTTGTTAAAAATTCCCCGCTTGTATACACCGGTGGTGTAGGGTGTGGGAAAAACCTGAGGGGAAGGGGTTTGCTTGGTTTATAGTAGCATTCTGGGCTGGGCTGATCTGCTGCCCGTGTAATTGGCTGATTCTGATACATTTCACCTGCAGCTAAGCTAGTTCTCCTTGAATACCTTCTTACTGCTGTTTTCTCTTCCATTGCCTTCCTGTTTAAGCCCGTGTGCACGCCACGCAGAGTGCTTATATGTGCACACTGCTGCTATTTCTTGGTTTAACTTCTTTTTTCTTCCTGTAAAACCCAGTGCGTGGTGCACACACCAGCTTAGGCTTTGTAAAGAGTGCTAGGCAGGTTTAGACACACACCCTCACTTAACTGTGCTAAGCTAGGAGCACACCCTAGCTACAGGGCTCCAATCCGCTTACAGTATGGCCGACACACCCACCCATGATGTCACCTACCTCCTAGTCTTGCACTCTGCTATTCATACTCTTACACAGTTGAGACCTGCCTCACATGCTGGGAAAAATGGGATTCACTATCCTTCCCTTCATTTGCATAGGATTGCCTGCTAATGCATAGTTACATGTCTCTCACTGTGCCTCCCCCTTAGCAACCACTACTCACTGGCCAGGTTGTCTTTTGCCTGCCATTGACTTGCATGGCCGAATACTGATTTTAGTTAGATTGCATTTTTAGGTTTATTTTCTTATTTCTCCACCGATCCCGTTTGCGTGCCACTGCCCTATGCTTCAAAGGTCGTGATCAGCAGACATATCATAATAGTTGTATTTTGTACATTTTGCATTGTTTGCAATGCCAATGGCCTTCTACTTGGCCATTGGCATGCTTCCTCAATGATATGCAGCCTTTATTTGGAGCTGTCATAGCTCCGTTTTGGATTTTGCAGTACCATACTCGGTTACTAACCGAGTACATTTCTGCATATTACGTTAGTCCTGCATGCCCTGACGCCTGCTTCCTGGATGGCAGATTTACCTCATTTGTATGGCTTTCAGCTGCAAATGGGCTAATTTGCATATGGGGCTAGGAACATGCAACACTACTGCTAGAGCGCTCGCACATGTTAAACGAGCATATATGTGGATTGCTTGGCCACCATATTGGCCGCATTTCCTTTTACACTAATCATGCATGCCGTGCAAGCTTTTGAGAATCCAGGGGCTGATGTTAGCTATGATGGGTCATACTCTTCAGTGAAGGAGCACTATATAATTACATGGACCAAAATCATCATCTGGATTCACACCTGTTAAAAATGGGTACCTGACTGGAGCACATTTTCCTATCCCAAGATTTTTGTTCATAGATATCACATCCTGTATCTTGTCTATGTTAACTACATATGCCATGCTAGTTTGTGGACATCTTTTATACTGTTAATGGGCCGGATTTACGAAGGCTTGCACGGAGTGTAAGAACAGTGTAAGACTGCAGACAGGCAATATGTCTGCCGAGCGATTCAGCAATAGCCAGTCGGGGCGTGCATGAGAGCTTCTAAAGCTACTCTTGCATGGACAGTGTTATGGTATGCAAATTACCTCATTTGCTGCTGAAAGCTATGCAAATGAGGTAAATTTGTGATCCAGGAAACACTAACCTGTCCGAGTAAGAGTAGTGTTATTTGCAGAAATATACTCCGTTGGTAACTGAGTACCGTTCTGCAAGTAGCAAAACAGAGCAATGACAGCTCCAAATAAAGGATGCATCCAGTTGAGGAAGCATGCCAATGGCCAAATATAAGTTCACTGGCATTTATACGTGTTGCAAAATAATAAAAAATCATTTTTTTACCTCTGATCTCTGATGTTTAAGCGTAGCGCAGCACCGCGCAACATGTGTGGCGCTCTAAAATCCGGAAAAAAAAATAAAAGCCAAAAATAGGCATTTTATTAAAAATATCCATCTGCCATGCAAGTGAATGGCAGGCTGAAGACAACATGTCAACTGAGTAGTGGTTGCTAAGGGGGGGAAGCTCAGTGTGAGAGATGTAACCAAGCAATAGTAGGCAATCCTATGCAAATGAGTATGAGGAGAGTGAATCCTAATGTTCCCTGCCATGTGAACCATGTCCCTAGAGTGTAAGAGTAGGATTAGGGGAGTAACAGAGTAGAAGATATGTGACATCATGAGCGGGGTATGTATCAAAGACTGTAAGCTTATTGGAGCAGAGTGGCATGTGTTTGCTGTGAGTTACTCAGGACTGGAATAGGCATGTTTACAGTTGTCTATACTGAAACCCAGAAACCGAAGGCGTATGCTGTGGCTGCAAACAAAGTTTCTTGCAAAGATGCTTACATTATGTGCGCACGTGTGTGCACGCCTGTAAACCCGTGTAAGCCTGTGTGCACATGTGTGCGCCCATGTAAGCCTGTGTAAGGCTGTGTAAACCTGTGTGCATGGATGTGCACCTGCCTAAGCCTGTGTAAGCCTGTGTAAGGCTGTGTGCGTGCGTGTGCGCTTGTGCGCGCATGTTTGCGCTTGTTTGCGTGGCACTGCCCCCTGTGGAAACAGAAAGGGAAAAGGAAGGACAATCAGTAGTAGGAAGTTAACCAAGGAAAACTAGCAGAGCTGCCAGGTGAAATCAGTCAGAATCCGACAATTACACAGGCAGTACACTAGCCCAGCCCAGCACACCACTTAAAACTCTGCAAACAACATTCCCCCATGTTTTACAGAATACTGCAGTATACAAAGAGAAGTGAAAACTTAAAAAGCTTAACTAAGACAAAAAAACGTTAGGGACTGCCATTACTATTATAAGGCAACATGTGCAAGATGCTGAGGGTGGTGCAATTGCGAATGTTGCTGAGCAACCCACAGTGAGGAGACGGAGAAGAGTGTACAGACCCAGGGTAACCTACCAGGTGCTACATGAACTGGAGATAGTGGAGCGCTATAGAGTGGATAGAGACCTCCTGCAGCAAATTGTTGAGCTGTGCAGGCCATGCCTGACACACAGAACTAACAGAGGGAAACCCATCCCAGTGGAAACCAAGGTATGTGTTGGCCTAAGAATACTAGCAACAGGTACCTTCCAGGGACCAACTGGTGATATGATGGGGATTTCACAGGCATCAGCATCTAGGGTACTGCACCAGTTCCTGAATGCCATGGCAGCACATGTCAGTGATGATGTATATTTCCCCAATTCCCATGAGGAATTGGCCAGCAATATGCGTCTCTTCCAGCAAATAGCGGAATACCCTGAGGTAGTGGGTGCAATTGACTGCACGCACATACACATCAAAGCACCAGCCGGTGAGCGGGGTAGGGCCTACATCAACCGCAAGGGCTTCCACTCCATCAACTTCCAGGTCGTGTGCGATGCCCAGGGCATAATACTGAATGTGTGTGCTGGCTGCCCTGGAAGTTACCATGGCTCCCATATCTGGCATCTGATGCAGCTGTACCAGACATTTGCCAATGGGGACATCCCTGACGGTCACCTAGTGGGGTATGCTGGATACACACTGGAGCCGTGGCTGATGACACCCATCAGAAATGCACACACACCTGAACAAGCACTCCATATGAGGCACACGCACAAACACGAAATGTAATCGAGCATGTGTTTGGGATGCTCAAGTCACGGTTCCGGTGCCTGGACACATCTGGTGGACACTTGCAGTAGTCACCAACTACATGTACCCAAATTGTCATGGTATGTGCCATGCTACACAATATGATCCTGCAAAAACAGCTGCAGCAGGAACAGCATGGGGCAGGGCCAAACAGCCCCCCACCATTGCCAAAGCCTGCACAGGCACAGCATGACTTGGAGGAAGAACAACCTGAGCCTGCCCCAGTAGGCAGAAGGAGGCATGCTCAGTATGCCTTGGCTTTGGCAAAGAGGCAACGCATAGCACATACACTGGCTCAGTAGGAACCCTGGAAATGATACCGCTCTCTGACTCGCACATAAAATAAAAGGGATGCCTAACTTGAAACTACCTGTTTCCAAACATGTATAGTGAGTGTAGTATGTGTATCCAACATAGGCAGCCCTGCAGCACCACCGGAGGCATGATTTCCATGTTTTAAGCAATATAAAGTAGTGCTAAGCAACATCAACCAATATTTAGTATATGTAAACAAAATTGCCCGTGCCAGCTAGCGCAATTTTGGGCAACGTTGAGCAATGTTGGCAAGGTCAGGCAAAGTGGTGCAAAGTTGAGCAAAGACAGGTAAACATGCTCATATTAGCTTTACTGTCCCTTAAGCAGTCTGGTCTGCCCAGCATGAAAATAAAAAGCAGTGACAGGGCTCGAACCCAGGATACTGTGCACTGCAGTCACAGTACTGAACCACTAAGCCATGATAGCATTTCAGTAGCACAGACACAGCAGGGCAATTGTACAGTAATGCAAACACAAAGAAATGCTGTAACATACCCCTAAAGACGCATATGGGTAACCTCCCCCACAGGCCTATGCAGACTGAGAGCATCAGGCCAGACGGTGTGATGTGGGTTGTGTAGGCTATGAAGTTGCAATCTAATATATGTGTCATTGGATGCTAAGAAGTGTAGTACAGTAGTATGCCTCAAGCCAGTACGATTGTCAACAGTACAGACTGAAATGGTGTACCGTTTATAGCAGTGCAGGCATAGCAAATGTGTATAAGTGTCAGGTGAACCCCTCATCGTATGTGCATCCACACTAACAATCAAGTGTGCCCCTGGGTAGAAATGTACAAAGAATAGCTCTCCCCCCTGTATGTAGAAATGTTGATAAGTCTATGCAAAGTGTCTCATGGAAGCCCTGCAGACACAGCATGATCCTTATTGATCTATGACACAAAGGTGAGGCCTGCTGTAAAAAATACAACCTGATTTTCCATACACATATAGTATAAATGTCTATACTGGGCATGCTCACACACTCCAACAAATGTAGTGGATTTCATTCAGCATCACACAAAAAGGTCATACTGGGCATGCTCACACACTTAAAAACCGAAGCAAATGTCAGGCAACAACATACTGAAAGGTCATACTGGGCATGCTCACACACTTAAGCCAAATA
Source organism: Protopterus annectens (assembly GCF_019279795.1). NCBI lineage: Eukaryota > Metazoa > Chordata > Ceratodontiformes > Protopteridae > Protopterus > Protopterus annectens. The sequence continues at coordinate 43,113,200 of NC_056743.1, read as the reverse complement.
TGGAGGTGATAATAAGGGATCTATGGACAAATGTGGATAGACATCTCTACTTCCAGAAACACATTCACAAAGTTGTCAGAAAATCATGCTCTGTGTTCACACAAACTGCCAAGTTCCATGCATGTAGGTCAAAGAAGGTTCCCAGTATTCATTAGTCATCAGACCCATCAGAGAGTACCACAACACACTTGCGATGAATCTGACTAGGCACGTTCAGCAGCCAGAAAGACCACTGAAGTACCCTAACAAGAGGATTGCTGGCCTCAAACAGTAGCCCCATGCAACAAGACTGAATGTAACCCAATCTGTACTCTGTTGCATACTGTCTACACAGGAGATCTCTGCCCAACAGACAGGTCCATGTCATGGCTACACTCAGATCTGTTCTGAGTTACAGCTCAATGGCACTAAAATATACAGACCCAACTGATATCGCCAACATCCTGGCAGATAGGATCAGTTTTAACTGTGCCCCCCTCTCACCCATGAAAGAGCACATCTCTATAATGGAAGACTGCAAAGTTGCTGTCATCACAGCTGCACAGGTAAAAAACACTCTCCAAAACCAGTATCACAGCAGCCATGGGACCAGATAACTTCACAGGCTGTGTTCCACACAAACCACAGAACGAACAGGCACCACACTGATGTACCATGTGCAGTCATAGCCTCACCTCATGCTTTGTGCCTGTTGAATGGTGCACAGTGACGGTTATCCCACTACACAAGGGTAGAGACACCGTGGACCCCAGGAACTAGTGCCCCATTAGCCTGACGAGCCTGCTCTTCAAGGCCATGAAATGCATCATCATATAACATATATAAATTACATTTGTAATCCCCAAACCCTCGACTACAACCATGCTGGGTTTGTAAAATGCAGATCATGTCACCTAAACCTGATAGATGACATTGAAGCAGTCAACAGAACCGTTGACAAGGGTAAGGTGTTTCACACAGCCTATGTTGATCCTGCCATGGCTTACAACCCCACTACACACTCTGGAAATATAGATAAACCCACTAAACTAGGGATAAATTGCTATGTCACAAGATGTGCTGCCAACAGGCTTACTGACAGAAAACACACTGTGAAAGTAGCAGACTCCAAGTATGACTTTGGACCAGTGATGACTGCAGTACCACAAGTTCCAGTCCTGTGTCTTGTCCTGTTTAGTATCTACTTCCCTGAAGTAAACTTCAACATGGAAGGTCTGTGGCTACTGAAGTTTCCAGAAGACTGCAAACTAGGAGACATAATTGTAAACACTCCAGATGTGGACATCCTACAAAAGGGCCTCGCTGAGACAGATGGCTGTTGTCAAAGTCATGTGCTCTAGCTCAATGCCAAAAGGTGCATTGTCATCCCCTTTGTTAAAAACTCTGTAGCCAAGAACAACAACATAGGCGGTAGTATACTTAACACTGAAAGTGTGACAAGAGACCTTGGGTCACAGGTGGACACTGGACACAACTGTGATAATCACATCCCCACAGTAGTCAGAAAACCCTGCTATGTGGCACACCTCATCACAAAATGTGTCTCATGCAGAATAGAAGAGGACATGGTTCCCTACTACTCATCACTCACTATAACTATAATAGAGTACAACACCACTTTTGCTATGTACCTCACAAGACAACTACAACAACTGGAAAGCCTGCAGCAATACCTCACAAAGAGCATTACCGGCCAGAAATACATGCCATACACAGACCATCTCAAAATGCTCCATCAGTACTCCCTTGCATATCGCTTACTCAGATGTGTTCACTGCCTAACATACAAAGCTATGTCAAATGCAGAGCTGTTGAACATGCTCTACATAAAACACTCACAATCCCGCTGACCTTTGGACCCAAAACCATGAGTGAAATACAAAAGGAAGGGGTGTACCCATTTACCTTATGGATACCCACACCTTCAGGTTAGTGGCACAACATGAGGTCTTTGAGACCATGCAAGTGCAATTAACATTGGGCAAAGCTGCTCATCAGATTGTAGCCTGCTACAGATCACCTACCTCATCACAGGAACCTCACTCAGTATTCCTGAGAACAGTGGAAAATATAAAGGTCCCATCAAACACCATTATATGAGGTGATTACAACTACCCAAACATTGAATGGGAGAATTACTTGTGTACAACGTCCTTTGCCCAATGTTTCCTAGAGTTTAAAAGCTCTAACACCCTGGAACAGCTGGTCACCATGCCCACAAGAGGTGACACCATACTGGACATGATCATCACCAACATGGGGTACCAGTGTTCCACAACAGAGATAAAACCCTCGCTGGTAATATCAGATCATAAAGTAATCACACTGGACATCCACATCCCACACCCCCACCCAGTCAATGAAACTACCATGAAGACATTTTCAAAAGCAAACTGCACACGTCCCAAGACAAAAGTGGAAAGTTCCAAAGACCTCTTGCTATAGGAGAATGGTATACAATCTGCAGAATCAGTTACAAGTGCATTGTATGGGCATCTACAGGGATGCATGGATCGAGACATCACAAATAAAACCAAGATGCACTCCAACAAAAATAAGAAAACAATCTGGTGGTCGTTGGCCATAAATAAGCTAGACAACAGAAGGAGGAAACTAACACCTGATAGAGCCAACTTCACTAAAGGAAAGGCATCACTGATCATCATTAGGAAGAAGCAATGATTGCTCATAAAATAATTCAAGGACACTTTCAAATGACAAATTGCCAAGGACTGCAAGAATAACAACCACAAAGCCTGTGGTAGCTATAACAGATATGTAGGTGTCAACTTCCAAATATGCTGTCAGCTACTGACAAATGGCAAGGAATACACTCAACCAATTTTCATTGCCCAAATCCTGGGGGACAAGTTCAGTGTAAAATTCCCCCCATCGCCCCCAAAAGGGCCTGTGTCCATTACAAAAGGATGCAGAGCCCCAGACGTCATGGACATGCAGGTAAAGACAGCCCTCTCCAAAGCCAAGAACACAGCATCAATGGGACTGGATGGTGTCCCAGGCTGCGTCTTACACTAGGGCCAAAAGGAACTACACCCTCACCTACATTCACTGTCCAGACTCAATCGTACCACAGGGCATGTACCCAAAGAATGGCATACACTAACAGTCATCCAGCTCCACATAGGGAGTGCCATAACAGAACCTGGAAACCATTGCCCTATATGTCTACTCAGCCTGGTCTACAAAGCTATTGAGCAAATAGTCATGGAAACCATAAACAGAGACATTGGGGCCCTCCATACACTGGACTCTACACAACCTCACCTTGTTAAAGGCAGATCCTGCCTCCTAAACATAGTTGACTTACTTCAAACAGTTACCAAGGACATAGATGGAGGTGAAAGCAGTCCACACAGCCCACCTGGACCTCACTAAGGACTTTTTACAACATTCCCCAATCTGTCATCATGGACACGCTTACCAGCCTGAACATCAACAGCTATGTCATAAGATGTGTGGCCAAGTGGCTCTCAAATCAAACACACATGTTCAGAGTTGTGGGTGCCATGTCCGACTCTAAGACAGTCACAGATGGCATCCCACAGGTCTTGGTCCTGGGACCCCACCTGTTCAGTAGACACTGCTCAGAGGTACAGGCAAGCTCTGGAGTAGTATGGCTGAACAGGTTTTCAGATGATTGCTAACTGTGATCCATATTCAACTCAATGGCTGACACACACATCCTCCAGAAGGGGCTTACAGAGACAGATACCTGGTGTCAAAACAATGCCCCAAGAGGAATGACAAAGAATGCATAGTCATCCCCTTTGGCTAACACAAAGTGCAAACAAATTACCACATAGGTGGTACTCCAGTATGTATGGAGAAAGTCATGAAGGCCCAGGGGACACAGTTAGATAGTAAACTCTCCTTTGATGATCACATGGCCAAAGTGTTTAGACATTCCTTCTGTGTAGCCCACCCAATGTCACCTAATGTAACCTACTTTGTCTAGTCTGATGATGTCACCATCCTACAAATATACCTGTGGAAAGTAGAATTCACAGTAATGTGTATAGTACGCCATGTAAATGCATACTACTGTAGTAACATAAAGCAGTTAGGTAGGGGTTTGAATCCTGCATGTGACGTGTGTGTGTGTCTGTTTGTGTGTGATCTCCTTGAAGTGGAACAACCTTTTTGGAGAGTACTCAAACACCTTAAAAGTGGTATACTAATCTTTGTCAGGTCTGATGATGTCACCATCCTACAAAAATACCTGTGGAAAAAAGAACTCACAGTAATGTGTATAGCGTGTCATATAAATGCATACTCCTGTCAAAACATAAAGTAATTAGGTAGGGGTTTGAATCCTGCACTTGACAAGTGTGTGTTTCTGTTTGTGTGTGATCTCTTTGGAGAGGAGCAACCTTTTTGGAGAGTACTCAAACACCTTAAAAGTGGTATACTAATCTTTGTCAGGTCTGATGATGTCACCATTCTACAAATATACCTGTGGAAAAAAGAACTCACAGTAATGTGTATAGCGTGTCTGGTAAATGTGTACTCCTGTAGTAACATAAAAAAGTTAGGTAGGGGTTTGAATCCTGCACTTGACAAGTGTTTGTGTATGATTTCCTTAGAGAGGAACAACCTTTTCGGAGAGTACTCAAACACCTTAAAAGTGGTATACTAATATTTGTTAAGTCTGATGATGTCACCATCCTACAAATAAACCTGTGGAAAAGAGAACTCACAGTAATGTGTATAGCATGTTGTGTTAATACATACGTTTCTCGTATCATGAAGTAGTTAGGTAGTGGTTTAAATCCTGCACTTGGTGAGTGTGTGTGTGTTTGCTTGATGTGTGTGTCAGTGGGTTGTGGGTTTTGCTTTTACTACTGTATGACATCAGTATGTGCATTGCACATGTGAGTTAGCTGTGTGGCAAATACATATACATACATGTGACCTGAACTATTGCATGTGTGGGAACCCTGGTTTCTCCAAGAACAGATCTGAGATCTTTTCAAGAGTGTGCTGCTGCTTTCCAGATCTTAGGTCACATCTGTATGCATGCGACAAGGCCAGCCACTGCAGTGATCCCTGGCCTAGGTCAGCTGTGTCACACACACTCATTACGGTTTCTATAGAATTGTGTGAGTGAGGGTTTATGGCCAAGGTATATGTCAGACCTGTTCAAACACAGCAGGGTCTATCAATGATGGCTATTCATTATAGGTGTACAACAACCTTTGTGGCTATGCATGCAGACCCCTTATTGCTTATGTGATCCACCGAGGGATTCAAACATACCTTTGGAAATGTGATTATCAAAGGACAGATGACGTACCACTTGGTTGCATGTACACATCGGTACCTGTTCTTCATGGTGGTGGCTACTACCTATGTGGTACTGAGGGGATACTATGTTCCGTAAAGGTGGATGACTATGCTTTGGTTGGCTTATAGTTTTACAGCATGGGTTTGACAACAGGGATCTGTCTGTGTGATACCCTTGTGGAGGATGTGTGTGTCATCTGGAGAATGCATAATAGGCCACAGTATGCATTACCACACATGGACGGACATATCCCTACCGTAATTGCTTGTACCTAAGAGAGCTATACGCCAAACAGGAGTGGTCTCAGTAATGGGTGCAGGTGAATACCACTGGTTACTGCAATAGTATAGTACCTGAAGTGTCCAAATGTTACTGTGTGTCCTACATCTGTGTGTCAGTTGTCAAGACATCATCTAACGATTGGTTATGGTCAGGCTGTTGAAGTTGTGTATACTACCAGAATGCAAAACAATGACAGATAGTAACAGTATCACCCACAGCACAGTGTCAAACCATGTCATACACACATGTGTAGTCAAGTCCCGAAATGTGTGTAGTATAATGCATACTGGCGACCGATCGAGACTATGGAGTGTTACTGTGTAATACAGGGCATGTCACCCTGCCCATGTGTCCACTATGCACGTACATGCAGACAGTGCACCTCCACCACGCTCACAAATGTACAACTGCAAATCTGTGCCACACACATCCCACACATACTGTCCACTCTCTAACATATGCTTCCAATACTACACCCATCAGCCAAGTGGCAAGTGGGTGGATAATACACTATTGGAACTAACCCTGGTGTAAACATTACTACCTTGACAATCATAGCTTACATGCATCATGCCTGCTCAGCTACACCTTCAAGCATATCATTACACTCTACTGCTGACAACATGCTAACATTGCTATACTGCTATAAAGTCATCCTGTGCATCAGCACCATGGTAGCCTGTTCCTGCATCAATGTTACAGATGACAGGAGGTGGCACAGGATTCATCATATGCACAGGGTGTACTGTTGGTTTGCCAGAGGCCTACAGTGAGCCATACAATCGACATGTGTGTGTGTGTGTGTGTGTGTGTGTGTGTGTGTGTGTGTGTGTGTGTGTGTGTGTGTGTGTGTGAGGGCCAAGAGTACTGCTATGGGCCAATGCGGATGTAATGTGTGCATGTATGTTGTAGCTCTAGGTGTCTTGTTTATGCGTGTGTGTGTCTGCATGCACACAGTTCCACCATGTGGCTGCCATATACGGGTATTTGTGGGACAGCCACAGACTGTACCTTCGAGGCTTTACAGATCACTGTCTCTGGCCAAGGATATGGTACCTGTGCCTGGCAGGGGTGCTACTGACACTATCAGGTACTAAGCCTGACTGGGTACTATCCCCAGAGGTAAATGGATGTACACTGGACCCAGGTCCCTGCTGGAACTGTCCAGAGCCACGTGCATGTGGTCTTCTAGAACGATCTATGGAAGGCCCACCCCCAACATTGCTGGGGCTGGTACTGGCACTACGGGAGTGGCTGTGACTTGAGGGATGTCCGTGGTGACTGCCAGCTGCTGATGTTGCTGGCATACGTCCACGTCGATGTCTCACCCGTCCCGCACTGTCCTGACACATGGACATGACATTGCGGAGGACATCTAATGTTTCACCCCAATGTCTATCCATGACCTCAGTGTAATTATGGATGGCACCTGCTAGGTCATGGATACTGTCATTTAAAGTGGTGTTATGTGCCCTCTGTACCTTTAGTCCCTGTCTGGTGTACCATTCCATACATGCCTGTGCCTCCATGGCAGCCTGGAACATGCATGAGGTTGTAAGACCTGTGGCACATCTGCCAGGGGCATGATGACCAGCAGTGCTCCCAAGAGAACCCCTGGACATCTGCCTATGTGGTACCATTCCAAACCTCTGGGTCTGGCTGCTGTGTCCGGATGCATGTGCCATAGGTACCACACTATCCTGGCCATTGCTGACTGTAGACTGTCCCTCAGCTAAGGGCATTGGTGATGATGGATGTATTGGCAGTATGACTGTGTGCATGGATGGGGTGGACAGCAGTGTACTGTCGATTGGTGGCCCAATAACAGACCCTGGCAAACATGCCTGTGCCTCAACACACCTATCATCATTATCACTATTTGAGTCAGTGACATCAGGTTCCCTGCTGCAGTGAACCAGCCTAACCTCAGAACCTGTGAGAGGAAGACAGGAAACTCACTTTATGACCTGTACATGATGTCAAAACACATGAACAAATGCACACATGCACACATGCACACATGAACACATGAACACATGAAAACATGCACACATGTGCACATGCACACATGCACACATGAACACATGCACACATGAACACATGCACACATGCACACATGAACACATGCACACATGCACACATGAACACATGAACACATGCACACATGAACAGATGAACACATGAACACATTCACACATGCACACATGCACACAAATACACTCCTCACTAAAGCAGAGACACATCACACACACACCAGCAGCAATCCAGATCATACCCAATAGCGGTTGATGGTGGGGTACAGTATCACAAGACAAATAGTCATATCACACGTGTCAGCATGCAGGACGTCTGTTGCTCAACAGCATGCAGTGCGAGTGTAGACAGTGTGCAAGTATTACAAGCTCTTCAATGTGCTGTGCACCATCACTCACAGGTATACATACCATGGCTGGATGTTTATCTGTGTGTCACATAGATATCCGTTACTGATTAGAGCGTCTGTGTCTTTAGCAGATAATTGTGGACACCGGTTAAGCTCATGCAGGCTATGCATACACACAGGATGAGTGGTGCATGTATACCTGATGGAATACCATTGCCAACATAGCCATTGTACAGTAGTTATGGTGAGTGTAGAACATATTGTGGACATGCCAGTGCCAGCCATGACATGGCATGCTACAACACAACTGCAACATTAAACATTACACATACCCAATGTGTGTCATGTGACCTATACACTCAATAGCATTACAAGATATATATGTGTCACTTTGTGCAAATGGTGATTGCTATGCATATTGTGTATAGGTGCATATGTTTGCACACACACAACATTGAGGTGTATAGCAATGAATGCTATGTGTAGTACTGTGGTTACTCTAACTGGATGGCGTGTTGAACCATGAGCCATCATCAAGCAGCATCATGTGGTCACTCAAGTCTACTTATGTGTGCCAGACCAGCACCTATCATGCTGTACCTGAACCATGGCTACATTCACAATTTCACAGCCAGTTGTTACATGGGTTTGTAAGGTGCCCAATAGGGAGCACTGCCTAACATGAATGTGTTGTGCATTGGAGAGTTTCACAATGTCCCATGATAGGCCTCTACCCCTCAGGTATATTATGTGTGCTGTGTGGATGACATCTGGGATACTGGAGTGTGACCTTACAGCGTGTGTCTGAGTACACCATGTGTAGCATATTAACATGTACTGCGTATGACGGAGTTGTGTATGCCATGTACATGTGTATCAACTGCCTATCCAATGTCCACTATAGTGTAGCCACAATTGTTTGGGATGCTCAGAGTATTGTATGTGTTTGAGGCAGCCACTCACATTACTGAGATGTGCATAGTCTCACAGCAAACATGCACAGCATGCATTATGTGTAGGTGTGTTACATGTGTACATAGCCTACACCTCACCTATGACATGCACATTTTGTTAGCAATATTGAATGTAGAACACTCTCACCAGCATGGGTCTGCTGCCTTGCTGTCACACCAGAGGGACCTACAAGGATATGAAACAGTTTGTCAGTGGCAACAACTGTGGCATTGCTACTGTGGGTTTGCAATCTTACAGTAGCACAATGGTTGACAGTCACAGGCCTAGACATCATGTTCCAAATTATCAGTATTGAACAACACCAGGCTACACATCTTCTAACTACACAGTACACATCTCACATATGCATGATCTAATAATAGAGGTAACAGTAGTCTACAGATATGCCATCTTACCTGCACGCTCCATGTGAACTTGCTGGGGGGCGCCAGCCTCCACGATGATGCATGTGTGCTGTTGTTGTTGGCTGGGATCCCCCAGGCTCAGGAGCGGCTCCTCCCCTCTGGTGAGGGGGGGATGGGTGGCAACCCCACCACCTGTGCCAAGCTGTTGCCTACGGACATCAGACACACACTGCCGGACATGTCTAAGTAAATCACTGCAGTGATGTCGTACCTGCTCATAAGTCCGATTATGCATGCCTATGTCATTTATTCTATGGACAACATCTTGCCACAGCGCAGTCCGCATATGCTGGTCCCTGCTGGTTCTTGAAAATAGCAGGGTGTACTGCTGAATGAGACAGTTGGTTAGAATCTCATCTTCTGCACGACTATAGGCTGGATTGCGATGGTGGGACATGACCCTGGAAGACAATAAAACAATATGTGTGAGCAAGTCATGTGGCACACTTAACATTCTACACTACAGATATCACTGAACTGCCATAAATAGCAAACTATTGTCTGTCAGAGGATACACACTGTCAATACCACATATCAGTGCTCAACCCACAACTGCCTGACAGCGTCTGACACGCTCTATATATTAAAACATTTTCTGCACAGCAACAAAGAGAAACCACTATGTAAGACTATGCAACAGTACATGGCACACTGTATGTGACACAATGCACCAACTAGCCACAGGAGGTATATATCAAACTAATGCATAACGAAATATGTAATCCATTGTAATGATTGTAAAGTCCAATTACAGTATTACCAGTATACCACACTAGTTGTTGATAGAAAACTCCTGCCTACAATATGTGCACATTCGTGAATATAGGTGGCATACTGCTGTACTAGACTATACATGTTGCTAGATACGCACTTATATTCTGTAACACACATATGACTGAGGGCATGTTACAGGCATACCCACACACACATCAGAAATACATACAGGACACAGAGGTATGGCAACCCAGATGAGCTTTACGTGTGTACCATACAGTACTGTGTGTCAGTACTTACAAACCCTTATGCCTGAGGTATGTAATCTGTGAGGACTACAGGGAACACACAAAACAGTGTTTCCAAGCAATGTGGACATACACCATACTGTGCTGTTTAGGCTTACAGCTTCAGGTAGTACTACAGTTCATACAGGGGTTTGATTCACCAGCAGTACCAATCAATGAGCATACATGTAGTGCTTTATCCTCCAATGGCACACCCCAGTTAACACAAAGGGACTGCATCAGACCGGATGCCATACTGCTTTTTCTGGCTAGCAATAGCATACACATCTTTTGCTGGGATCAGAGCTAGGACACATAATACCATGACAGAAACAGTTTCCCACTAAGCTATCCCACATATACACAACTGTGACACATTCACCAACACATTCACCATCAAACTCAGTCAACCTCACATAGCAATAATTGCAACAAGTACATGTGGGTGTGTATTGGTTCATAGGTAGGTAATAGGCTATTGGCCCTAGGGCCTACAGAAGAATAGCCAGACGGTACCCTGGCCTTTGACACCCAAGTAATTTAGTTTCATGTGTCCCTGTCAAGCAGAGCCACAAAGGTGATTCCCGGGCTGTATTTCTTATCTCCCACCCAATCATCTAGACTATTCATGACGAGTGCTACTGAGGAGCTTTGTTTGCTATTGATAAGTAGTTTGTTCCAGAGTATGGAATGTCTCTGAGATAGGAATCTATCCCTCCAGCATGTTCTGTTTATTGAGGTGACAAGGTTTAGGTCCCTAGAGCATGTAGCTCATAGGGATTGTGTTCTGTTTACGTGGAGCATGTCCAACAGCTCTGGGTTTGACATAGCTTTGTATGTTAGGCAGAGGTCACCTTTGGGTTGCCGGTATGTGACACAGTCTAGCTGTGGTTTTGTGAGACGGTCTGCATAGAGCATCTGTTTGAGGACAGTATTACTCTTTGTGAGATATGTCTGTAGCCTTTCCAGTTGCTGTAGATGTCTTGTGAGGTACATACCAGAAGGGGCATTGTACTCTATAATGGGTTTTGTGAGTGATGAGTAGAGGGGAACACTGACCTCTTTTTCTCTGGATGACACAGCTTTTGTGATTAGGTATGCCATGTAGACAGATTACATGACTAGTGTGACACTGTGATTATCAAGGGGGAGACTACTGTCCACCTGTGTCCCATGGTCTCTTATCACACTTTCGGTGTTAAGTCGACTACCACCTATGTGATAGTTCATGGGTACAGAGTTTTTAGCAAAAGGGATACCAATGAATTTCAGACATTGAGCTTGAGGCCATGGCGTTGTCACCAGGCATCTGTCACAGTAAATATGACTCTGTCTCTCCCTCTCTCTCTCTCTATATATATATATATATATATATATATATATATATACATCTATATATATATATATTTATATATATATATATATATATATATATACATACACACACACACATGTGTATATATATATATATATATATATATATATATATATATATACATACACATATCTCCCTCTCTCTCTCTTTATATATCTATATATATATATATATATATATATATATATCTACACATACATATAAACATCCATTGGTGTACATATAGATATACATATAGGCACATATAAAGTCCACCTTTCATGGTGGGAATCTCAATTATGCAAAGTATGTGAGGTATACAGTTATGTAATGATATTTCACAGTCTTGTGCGAAATGCATTGAAGGGGTTCTCAGCCCATGTGGCTTTAGCAGGCCTCACTTGCTGCAACACTGCAAACCTAACAAATCACACCCACAGCTTTTAACCACCACATGTCATATACCAGCACTGTATGCTGTCTTGTTTGCCACACGCTACTACCTACATACAAATATGCACATAACAACCTTCACCAACATATATATGACCTCCCTTCAGAAACAGTAGCAGTATGTCCCTTGCTCTATGCACATGTACAGATGCTAATATATCTGACACAGATATATCTCTCCATATGTATGTGCCATACACACACAAGGTCTACACTATGGTAAGTCCCTGGACCTCACGGCTGACCAGTTGGGCCTTGCTCCAACATGAACAGGTGTTACGTGTGAGCACATAGTAATATTAGAAGGTGTATACATAGCTGCAAATGCTAGCTTAGCATACTAGCCTGGTACAGCAGTTGCCAATGCTAAGCTACATGTTTATATGACTATCATACATGTGTTACTCTGTCACATCCATGGTTATATAGCTGTATGCGCTACTCCCTCAAACAGCCATTGTCCACACTACTGTACAGAACACAGATAACATGGCTCAGATGTTTGACATTTAATGCTGAGCTATATTTATCACCGTTATGTCCCACTGTACACAGCTACACATTGATTTGTCCATGGCAGTAGTTATGCAAGGCATCTGTGCATAAATACATACTGCTGCCACATACTGATGTTTCAAAATATGTAGAGTAGTCTTCAAATACATGTACTCCATGCCAGTACATACATATCTGTTACATACCTTCCCTTTGTATGAGTTCATAGTTTTCAGTTTGCTGTATCTTTGGCTTTATTTAAATCTTTTCTTTTTTTTTTATTGATTTATTTATTTATTTTTTTATTGGTTTATTTATTTTTTTCCACTAGTGTGGGAGTGTGGGGGTGTGTGTCTCTCTCTTTGTCTCTGTCTCTGTCTCTGTCTCTGTGTCTGTGTCTCTCTCTCTCTCTCTCACTCAGCATCTGCAATGGGATGATTGCATGTGTGGCCAGCAAGTACAGCCTGCTTTTATAGGTGTCTGCACATCTGCATGTGATGGCCTCTGCACCAATTGGTGGCCACCATTTGGTAATTGCATGCAGCCTGCTGTGTGGTAATTGCAGTACTCACTGTCATAGCAACCCAATGCTATAAATTGCTATGTCAGTTAGGCATAGCCCTTTCAGCTTTCCAAAGTGGGGCCCATGCTTGTTTGCTGTGGACACTATTGTGTAAGTCAGAAGGTTGGTATAGTTCTTATATCTGAAGCTAGGAGTGTAGCCAGTGATTTAAATGTTGTACTCAGACCTGAATGTTGCCACTTCCACTACACAGCTGTCAGTGTAGAATTGTACTCACCCCTAGGAAATGCTAACACAAGATGCATGTGAATATGTAGTTTCTTTTCTACTTATACAATTCACTGCCGTACAAAAGTAGTTATTGAGATGTATTCATTTAGCACATGAACTGTTTGTGAACTGCTATACTGTGAATATAAATTTACTCACTTTTGAACAGTTTGTGCTTTTTTCGTGTTGACATTAGCACAGGCTGCTCAAGAAAAATGGACAGACTTCAGTACTGAGTATGCCTACCTACATCCTTGGTAGAGCCTGAACACACAGGTTTATTGTACATTTGAGTAGGGGTGCAGAAGGACAGAGAGCATTATGTATTAATATGTGAACTTTATCTTGCTGGACTTAAAGGATTGCTGTGTACCTGTTAGTTTACCAAGGCAAGTAGTCTGTCTGCGTAGCTCCCAACTGTGGACCTATCCAGATGGTAGCCAGAAGTTAGCCTGTTATTCTTTGTGCACCACACCGGTCTTTTCAGCACTGCAACAATGGCATTGTCACAGTTGGTTGCTACCAGTACATGGCTACATCCCTTGGTATTTCAGTGTTGTACTCCTACATAAGGGTATGCTTGTGGAACTCCTTCCAAAGCTAATTGCACAGTGTGTAACAGCAGAATAGCTGATATGCCTGTGTGTTTCTGCCTCTGCCAGGAATCTCAAACACTCAGGTACATATTTGAACAGACTCAGGGAAAAGTAGGTAGAAGTGAGGTTGGGACTTTGAGAGAACCAAAGCATATGGATTAATACACATTTCCTGAAGTACAAGCATTGTCTAACTCTTACTTATTATCATTATTCATTAAGTGTAATTCACCACCTTACTGTCTAATGTCTGTAGCTTTCAGAGGGATTCAGAGGGACACAGCTAAAACCTGTCTCGAAATCAGGGACATGCCTGTAAATTAGTCACAATTGGGAAGTATGGCCTTTGCCCTAATCAGAAATGCTAGTGTTTGTCCTGCTATGATACTGTGTGGGGGTTGTAAAGTGCTGCTGTAACATTATTTCCTGCTTGTATGGCTGGTTCACTTTTCACAGTCATGTAATTCAATTCCACAAGAACTGCTGGTAAAGATCCACAGAACAGGATTTGTGTTATGGCATTTCTATTTGTCCTTTACATTCACTCATTCTGATGCATGATATATTGATTTCAGCACCAATTTGTTGTATGTTTACCATGGCTCAGTGGTACTTCATGCAGTCTAGTGTGTACAAGGTCTGGGGTTCGAGACTGACAGAGGTATTTTATTTTGCTTCTGAGTAGAACAAGGGCCCTGACATACAGAGTGACAAAGGCACTTTAAAGTAGTTGTAAGCAGGTTTGTGCGATGCTTAGCTAAGCTCACACAAGCGCACACAGGCGCACACTCGCACAAACCCACAAACTACTGCTTAAAAGTGCTTAATCCCGCTAATCCCCGCGCTCATTTCTTTGAAAGAAAAGAAAATGGGGAGATAGGAAAGTGGTTGAAACAGGGTACAAAGAGGGAAAGACAGTAAGGAAAACAGCTCGGGATGTGCAGGACGGGTGTAGGGAAGGCCCATAGCTGCCCATTTCTTTAACAGCAACAGCTGTGCATATGCAATCATTTTGGAGTGAAATATGAAACCTTCAACCCCTGTGAGAGGGGTGAGGACAACAAAGTGTGTTGTACTGCCAATTAAATATCAATTGGTGTCCAGCGGACATGTGTGCAAAATGGGCAGCTATGTATGGGCGTAATTTTTTTTTGGGGAGCAGAATGCCCTTTTTTTTTCAGGTGAGAGTGGAATGTGAGGTAGGGGAAGTAGGTATATTTGGGGAGGTAGGTTGGGGAGGTACACAGACAAGACAAACAAGATGCATACAGGGTGTGGAATATAACACATGTGGTGGGTGAACACCATTGACAGGGAAGGATGTTTGGAAATCGCAAGCCCATGAGCCCACAGATGGCAACAGTGGAACTGAGATCCCCACCCACGGGCAGTCACCACTGCACCTTCACAGCCCAGAGGGTGGCTGTGCTGCGGGCTGCGTAGGTGGGGTAGGCTCACCCGTGAGTCACGCCACCCTTGCCTCAAGCTGGCATAGAGGATCAGCGACAGAACGCTCGATCTCCTTACGCACCACAGCCCGGACCATTTGGAGGGTGATAGGTGGCCCTCCTCCGCCCATGCTTGCACAGGGGGGTGAGCCCCATCCCCTGCAGCGCTTCCACCCGAAGGTGGCACAGGGCCAATGGAGGAGGAGGTCCCAGGCTGGGCACCGGACCTGCTGGTGCCAGGTGCCATCGCCAGCTGAGATGGAACAGGTGGGTCCGCTGGGACCGGCCTTCCCATAATTTCTATGTTTAGGAGGATTTAATGGAAATATGGGTTAGTAACAGTCAACAGCATTCCCAATTAGTTATAACAGCATGCAGAAGTGTTCCCATTAACCCAACACACCAGAGTTCCAACAGTTGAACAGCAAGCATGACACATGCATATATGCGAAAACAGTGGACATTGCAACAGCATGCAGTTTAATTGATTGCAACAGGCCACCGATATTGCGGTATTTGAACAGGGCACATGCATCGATATAAATGCAGATATTTATAAACCAATAGGACATATGTCCCAACAAATGTTTTGAGATTACACATACCCATTGAGGTGTGGAATTGCATTTTTTATGCACATACAGTAGGGTGGAAAATGATAGCTCCATTAACAACTTATATAGCCTTCTAGTTTGCACTACATTCCTATTGACTGCAGTTATATGTCCCCTACATGTATTATTACACTACACAATTGTCCTTAGATTGTGAAATGGGTCTTGCTAGATCTTTATATACATGGGCTGTATCTGGCATACAAACTGTCCGGGATGCAGATGTTACTGCTACATATTTTGTGAATTGCTCAGACACACTACTGCTGAGATGGTACACAGACAGTTCTACTTTCATATACTTATCTAGATATGTGTAGGTGAAATTATCAGTTATATGTTAACAGCTCCCTACATTTCTGCCATCACAATGACATTTCTGGGGAACACAATACCAAGCTACTCATGTGCCAGATTAACCTGTACATGCTGGGCATGAACCAACAGTTGTGGACTGTGAATATGCTTAAAAGCTACTGGCACTCCCTTCATCCACTTTATATGGGCCTACCCAACTGTGTATTAACAGCACTTAATACAACAGTACTATTTCTATAATGCAATAGTACAACAACATATAAAAGAAAATGACACAAACACACTCCAGGAATTATACCTTTAATAAAGTCTTAAAACACTTTTTTAGAGGCTATCTCATTTATTTTATATGACAGTACATGCAGAATAATTATTAGAGAATTATTATACCTTTATTTATGGTGTTTAAACACATTTTCAGGCTCTCTCATTTATTTTACATAAAAGTACATGCAGAATACTTACTAACCTGCCTGGTGGTGCAGCCTTAGCAGCCTATCTGCATAGGCTTGCTGATTCGCAGCACGGACACCTGCAGCTGAGAAATAATTGAAGTGATATTGAGACATACCTATCCATAGTATACACTTGAATAGCAATTCTTACATACTTAATTCCATGGCTACTTACTCAGTAGTGGGGCATTGGGCATCCCCCATGCCTCCTGGATCCACTGGTCCAGGTGATCCGCCTTGCGTCTTCTCAGGTCTGCATGGTGGTGCCTGACCTGCTCACCAGTCCGAGGGATGCCTGTGGCACTGGTAAGTTCATGAGCTAGACCGTCCCAGGCTTCCGCTTTGTATTGGGTGCCCTGGTACTGGCCCCACAGGTGTCTATCCTCATGATGGTGGACAAGGAGCCAAACCATTACTTTAGACTTCTCAATGTCCCAACGTTGCGCTCAAAATGGAGAGCCCTCTCCAGCACCAGCCATTGCTGCCTGCAGATGGGAGCTACAACCAGTTGTGGCAAGTATTCCCACCTATGGAGCTTAAATATGCATGCTTAGCACTATAATTTCAATGATAAATCCCAGGAATTCTTTTCATATACAGATTTCCCAACAGAAAATAAAAAGGGGAGTGGTGGGACTTGAACCAGGAATGCCTCCTTTTTGTGCGAAGGTTCTACCACTACGCTATTGCGGTTTTGCTTAATTTGCATATAGGTTTCTTATTATCCTCTTCGATGTCTTGACTGCTAACTGTAGCTAAGCAATGGGCAAACTCGCGCAAACACATGCAAATATGGACAGCTATATTGGGAATTAAAAAAAAACTAAAAGTTTTACATTTTATAATTGTACTGGGGTTTAGAATGTGGGGGAGTGTAGTGTTGGCTATGTACACATTTGAGCGGACTCGCTCATGTCAGCTGACATTTCCCTATTGTGACACTTCCAGGGGCATGGATTTTTGGACTGCTTGGCAGTCCGACACGCCCCCTACACTCGTGCATGTTCTGTGTTAGCCTTAGAGTTGAGGCAGTGAGCCCTCATTAATATGCATGGCATGCTGCCGTCTTATTCTTACACTGGCGTTTCCGTGTAAGCCTACTCTACTCTTACAAGGAGGATTCTTGAATCCTGGGGAATAACTTATCATCAATGTTTCTAGATGGAATAACTTCATTCTGACAGCTGAACGCAGGCCCAGCAGCCACTATCTGTGATACTGAACTGAAACCAACAGGAAATGTTATAGTCATTCTTTCCCTCCTACACTTTTTGCCTTCCACCCACAATGAATGTGTTAAGTTTAGCTTATAGAGAATGGTATCTCATGAGGGCTTACAGGACACTAGCAACATAACAAACTTCATAAAAGTTCTTTTTTTACTGCTCTTATATTGCACATATGAGCAGATCAACACTCACCTACAAACGCATACAAATGTATTGGTGTAGATCAGTTTATATTCACTTTAACTTCACATTAGAAATGTAGTAAACAATACTTCAAATAAGTACTTCTGAAAAAAATAATGTCTATATAGTCAAGATATGTTTTATTTAAAGTAACTTATAAAACATCAGGTTTAAATTCTGTAGTCATATAGTCATATAAACTTCACAATTAAGTATTTAATGTATTCGGACAAAGTTTATTGTTCTACAAATAACTTGTGGAAGATGACATTTGTTTTCATTCTGGTCAGACCCTATGTCAGAGTACTAGGATTTCTTAAACATTAATAATTCATGCAGGCAAATTAAACATGGGCTTAAAATCATACACAGTTAACAACATTATTAAAAAAATGTATTTCCTTGTTGAACTTCATTGAGGTATAATCCAACAAAGCATTGTTTTATGCTTTAAATACATTCTCAACTAATGGACTTCAGTGTGATTTCCATGCTATGGACTTTTTAATGTTCAGATCATGTCTCAGTAAAACTATATAGCATTTAGGAAAGAAAATGCAGCTCATTAATCCAAACCCCGAAGAAGTAATTGCAAATATTTCTACAGCTACTACATACTTTCCTTTGGTGCTCAGGTATGCTGGTATGAATGACAACCAAACACTAACAAAGATTAGCATGCTAAAGGTGATGAATTTTGCCTCATTGTATCTGTCTGGTAATTTTCGTACTAAAAAAGCAGCTACAAGACACACACTTGACAAAAGTCCAAGGTATCCAAGCATGAGATAAAACATATTGATTGAGCCTTCATTGCACTCTATGATTATTTTGTCATTAAACAAATGTTTGTTCTCCTCTGGAAAAGGAGGGTAATATACAAGCCAGATTGTGCAGACAATGACCTGTAGGACAGCACAGAAACATCCAATAAAACTTGGTGTCCTAGATCCCAGCCACTTCTGCTGGAAACCTCCTGGCCTTGTTGCACCAAAAACAATGACTACAGTGATTGTTTTTGCAAAGATAGAAGAGACACAGACAGCAAATATAACTCCAAATGCAGCCTGACGAAGTAAGCAGCTTGTAGTACTTGGTTTTCCAATAAACATCAAGGAACAGAGGAAGCAAAGAATAAGAGCAACCAGGAGGAAGTAGCTGAGGTTACGGTTGTTTGCCTTCACTATTGGTGTATCACGATATTTAATAAAAATGAACAATATAAAGGAAGGGATGATGGAAAGACTAACAGTTAGACAAGCCAATGATGTCCCCAGCAGGTCACCAAAGGACAGGTACTCTACAGTCTTTAACACACAAATGGCCTTCATCTCGTCTGGCCAGGAATCATCTGGACACTTAATACAGAAATCAGCATCTGATGGAAAAAAATAAGGATGAACAATCATTAAGTGACATCACTGGTTAATTAATTTGCTGTTTCATAACTTGTTGGCTATTAAGCACTTGTAAATGAAAATGTAGCAAGAAAAATGAAGGGCTGTCATGTATTTTTACCTAGTTCTTATACAAAACTAAGGACTTAATCAGTCACTGCATTTCTTTTTTATACAGTGAAGCACTCAGTGAGTTTTTTTTTCAAATATTAGACAAAACTGATCCAATATAGACTTCATAGCCTACAGTACATACACCCAAGTGCAACGCAGACATTAAGGAGATTTTATTCGTTTGCAGTCACTGGTGATAGTCTAAGATTTTTAAGTAAGCCATGAGGTGTGACTAACTGCTAGTTAATTCGATTTTAAGTCAGTCTGTGGGTTTCTATATACATTTCACGGCAAGGTTAAATTAAATTTGTGTTAGCACATTTTTTATCAGTTAGATTATGCAAGCTTTAAGGATGATGCAGCTAGAGGTGGCTTAGATAATGGGCCAGAGAATGCTGATAGGAAGTACATTGATGGAGAGAAGAAGAAATGATGACATCAGAGTAGAAGACAAAGTAGATCCAATTGCAGAGATTGTGAAAGACAACATGTACAGGTGCCAGAAAGCAGAACATAATTTGTTTAGGAAATTTTGGGTGAGACAGCACAGCAAAAAGGCAAAAGGAGGGTCCACAATAGAGCTGATGATGATTTAAGTCCATCAATATCTCTATATCTATAAATATGCAATGATGCAGTATATTTTATGGAAGCACTGCTTTTCAACATATCTATACTGACATAATTTTTCAAATGCACTTGTTGCTGAGTGCATGACACAATGAAAACTGTAACATCAAATATTGCTTTTCTTTAGATGTGCTTCTGCTCATGCTAAGTGGGAGTGCATGTTAATTCAAACTTTTGGATAAATTGACAGCTTCAGCATTATGGTTAAGAGACCATGTACAAGTGTTTATAGGTTAGGGTTAGAGCAAGTGCTAGGCATGGGGGTACATTTTCCGTTCTATGTGTGTATTGTTGTGGTGTATGTTTATTAGTGGTGCTGTTAGGTTAAGTACACATGAGTTAGGTTGTGAGGGGTATACAACCTTAATACACCATTATGCACAGTTCATAACACCTTCTTCTAACTCAAATTACATTTGTGGATAGACTATGAGGATAAAAGCAATGCCTGCATCCCTGACTATGAATAACACTTGCATTTCATAATGCATTCTTAGTATGTTTTGACACAGTAATAAAAAGAACCTTTGTTTATTTCCTTGATTAAACTCAATTGACTTGGCAACATCTGTAACAGCAAAGATCATTTTTGGCACACACTGTAAGCATAACTGAAATATTGCAGAGTACAACTAAGGGTAAAAGAAAAATGAAAAAGGCAGGACAGAAGTAAGTGACAAACAAAATTATTAAACAGTTTATGCAGCAAAAATTGCAACTTGGCATTGCAAAATAAGTAACTCAATGGGAGGACATGCATACTGTATAAATATGAATATGCATCTAATATAAGTCAACCCATCATCAACAAGGTTAATAACAATAGTTAGAAGATGGCATATATACAGTTAGATTCCAGAAAACTGCCAAAAGCCTTAATTCCTATAGGCTTCTCAAAGGTTATGAATTTTTTACATGCAAGCACTCTAATTTTGTTGAATGTCACACTAAAATGTGATTCATAAATTTACTTTATTTTTTAAGAAATCTTTGGGCAAGTCAGATTTTGATGACTTATCTTTCAAAAATCAGACAGAATAAATGGGAAAATGAAAATGGCTTTACTGAGAGGGTGTGACAGTGGAGCTAGTTAAATGCAGCTTTGCTTCAATTCAAAAATATATTTCTATATTTGAAGGTCAGCAGCCCCCGGCAGCTCTACTTAATTATTCTAATTCTGATTTGTCATAACCTGAGAAGACAAATTTCCCTGATGGGAAAATTCATTTTGGGGCCATTGGCTGTAAAAACGTTGGGTTTTTCATACCCAGCTGTGACCAATATTTTTGATGCTAGAACAAGTTTCAACTGGAGCATAATTTCTGAAGTTCTGATTTCTTAATTTATTTCATCTTGGCCTTTAGTATGTGAATTACAATCTTTTGTACAGAACCATGCCTTAACTGCTGTTAGAGATGAAAATGATCATCATGCCCCACAGGCAGTGTTGAGGCCTCTTTGCTGTTAATTACAATGATCAAAGTTACTGTCATCTGTATAAAATGGTAATTGAAAACATTATACAAGCAGGTAGACTGTAGGTATATAAACATGCAGGCATGTAAGTCTTGATTTATTTAGCCAATGGAAAAAGTTTGAGAAAGTGTGATTGCAGTTGTCAGCTTTTTTTGTTTTTCCCTGACTGGACAAAGACAAGGTATCAGTACTTCCATCATGTTAAATAATACAACTACTTGTGGCCCACTTCAGCAGTCTTAAGGTTTAATTTTTCTAATCAGACATGCATTATATAAAGCACCATGCATCCTCTGCCCCACAGCAAACACATTTTCACACACACAGTTATGACTGCAACTTTTGCAGTCAGTCAACATTTGCTGGACTCAGTGTGACAGCTCAAAGGAAAAATGTCTGAATGCAACTAATTAAAAAAACAGTTCTGCTACATTCATGGAACAATAAAACATTTTTATTTTAATTCACTAACATAAAGCAGTAGGAAAAGGGCCTAAACAACATTTACTAAAAGTGGCTTTTAGAAAAATATATTTGCAGTAATGTCATTTGGAGAAATCATCATTGATTATCTGTCTGCATCCTCATTTGATTTGCATTGGGTGTGGTGCATAGTGGAAAACAGTTGCTAGTACTATGAACACTGCCAGTTTTCTGCTGTCAAGCTACTGAATGCAATATTTCTGTTCTGCTCCACTGAGTGTGTAACACCAACTGTAGCCATCAACCTAAACAAAATAATTTGGAAGAAGGATAGATGGAGAATAAATCCCAACTTTTTTATTGTACTAATGTAATATACAGAGCCTATCCATCAAATCTTAAATCCTACATTATATTTTGATCCAAAACTACAATCCCAAGATAAATCTTCACTCACTATAAGCAAGTCTCAAAATATAGCAGGTTATGCACACTAATTTAATTATGTCTCCAAACTTTGGAACTTAATCACACATGCAAATTAAAAACACAAACCTTTAAAGTACAGCTCAAACAATATCAACATCTAAGACAATCCTGGATTTGTCAATGCTCATCCCCAGAATAAATTAAGGACAGACTTCCTCATAGGTGATTACATGTAACATAGAAAGATATTAAATTACATGAACATAGGAAACAAATTAATCTAAGTATGTTTGCACTGTACATATGTAATAACTTAAATTTTTATATGTTGACATTTTATGTATGCACCTTGCATACTCTTACTTTTCTTCTGCTTTGATTGTTATAATGAGCTTGTACACTCA
>NC_056743.1:43073573-43089539 GCF_019279795.1 Protopterus annectens | reverse complement strand
GGGAGAAAATGGAATATTCCCTTATCCTCACTGTACCATGATGACAGCAATAGTTTCCTTAGTTGTACATCAACAGTAAACATTGATGTACAACTAAGGTTACATGTTTTCATGTATTACATATATTTTTTTACTTTTTTGTGTTTTTTTACCACAAAAGTGCATTTTCAACAAAATGCACTTTCGCAGAACTGCATTTGCAAATTTATGTTTTGTTAAAACGTAAATTTGATGGATCAAAGTAGATCCATTTCTATATACTATAAATGGTTTATGGCCTACCAAACTTGATATCTGGCTATCCACCTGAAGTACATGCCAGTTCATTTCTAGTATTGCTTTCAAATTCTTGTTATCATTGCTGTAAGCAGAGGTAAATGCTACATTATCTAATCCTCTCTTATGCTTTTTTTCATATTTGTGTCCTGAAAAATATGGAAAGGCCTCATTCATTCATAATTTCTTTGCTTGTTTACAGGCCACTTCTACATCCTTCTGTTTATAACCCCTCTGCAGAAAATCAGTATTTAACTGACACAGTTCATTTTCAAAGTCATCTTCTCTGTCAGTCAGCCTAGAACATCTCATAGCTTGCCCTTTTAAAATATTTTTAAAAACGTGCTGAGAATGTATACTGGTTCTGTGCACATATATTGCACACTGACATTCCTTCCTAAACCTACTCGTATGAAACTGTCCTTCAGTATCCCTAATGATTTTAACATCTAAAAGTTCAATGTCATTGTTCGAATGTCTACTCGTGAACTTGAGAATATGACTACTCTCATTTAAATATTGTATATATTCTAATAACTGAGGTTCACTACCACGCCGCAAAAAAAAAGATCAATAAAACATAACAAAATAAATAAATAAATAAAGATGACACCTAGCAGATTAATGTGTAAAAAGAACACCCGT
Source organism: Protopterus annectens (assembly GCF_019279795.1). Taxonomy (NCBI): domain Eukaryota; kingdom Metazoa; phylum Chordata; order Ceratodontiformes; family Protopteridae; genus Protopterus; species Protopterus annectens. The sequence goes on along the minus strand of NC_056743.1, from coordinate 43,088,618 downwards.
TTCCCATTCTGCCATGACCATATTGGCATAGCTATTGGCACATGGTTTGCCCATAGCTACGCCAGAGATCTGTATGTAATACTTATCATCAAATAGGAAAACATTAATTTCTAATACAAGCTCTAACAGATAACAAATCAAATCTATATGTTGTTCAGTGTAGGTACTATTCCGTGTTAAAAAAAGTCTTCACCATTAATATTCCCAAATCATTGGGAATAACAGTAAAGAGAAAGTTTATGTCAAGTGTTATCATAATTTTTCCTTCATTAGTTTCCATAGAAGCATCTCTTGTATAACTATACACCTCCTGCAAGAATTGCTTACTATCACACAATATATATTCATAAGACTGTAGTACAGGTTTCAACTGTTTATCAATGTATATCGAAAGGGGCTCAGTGACCCACCCACTACCTGCCACTATAGGTCTAAATGGAGGTGTGGCAGGATTTTTGTGAATTTTGGGTAAGCCTTGTAGGATAGGAATGACAGGATATTCAACAATCAAATACTTGAATAGTTTTTTAGTAATAATAATAAAGATATTCATACAGTCAGCTAAAGAGACTAAAATATTTTGCTGCAATTTCTCAATTAAGTTCAAATCAATGCATTTGCATATATTAGCAAACTGTAACATTGCATTAATGGCTTCAAAATAATATTTCCTGTCCATTATCACAATCAATCCACCCTTATCTGTTGGCTGAATTACCATGGTATTATCAGTATCAAGTGCTTTCAAAGCCTGTCGCTCAACTGATGTAAGATTTTCAAATCTATTTTTCATATTCACTTTCCCCTTTTCAAAATAATCACAAATCTGATAGTTTTATAAAATACATCCAGTGCAGGATGACACTGAGGATTAAAACTGCTAGGTTTTCTGAATAAAATTCACTTTCACTAGAGTTTTGGCTAACATTAATTAATTTAAGTTGTACATTATGCATTAACAGCTTCAGATCAATGAAAACATTAGATTGTTCTGATGTCTGAGATGGGATAAAAGATAAACCCTTACTCAGAACAGAAAGTTCAGTGTCATTAAAACACCTACTTGAAATGTTCCAAATCAGTTCTTGTTCACTGGTTCCCACATTTTCTTTAGTGTATTCATCGCTTGAGTGAGTATCTTCCTTTTGTTTCTTCCTTGTTGGTCTATAGAATCTATTGACTGCTTCCTCTTGGGCCAAATTGGTAATGCCAGGGAAAAAAAATACTCTCTGGTGAACACCATGACTTTTGTCTCACTACTGGCTCTAGACCCACCCCTCTCTATCTCTTTGGTGGATCCTTCTCCTTACTTACATCTGCAATTGGAGTTTTGTATAGGGAAGTATCTTGGGTATTGGGGGATAGAATAGTCTCTGTATCTTTGACTGTTACCATCGCAATAGTAGCACTCCCTTTTAGCATTGCCTGAGCATTTAAGTTGATTTGTGCAGTGTCAGATTGACGTGCTCTATTTTTTGGCCATGTAAATACAAAGCCCCCCTCAAAGTCCTTAACATCTCTTTGTCAATCTGACACTGCACAAATCAACTTAAATGCTCAGGCAATGCTGAAAGGGAGTGCTACGGTTGCGAAGACAACAGTCAACAATAAAGAGACTATTCTATCCCCCAATACCCAAGACACTTCCTTATACAAAACTCCAATTGCAGATGTAAGAAAGGAGAAGGATCCAGCAATGAGAGAGGGAGGGCCTAGAGCCAGTAGTGAGACCAAAAGTCATGGTGTCCACCAAAGAGTCTTATTTTTACCTGCCATTACCAATTTGGCTGAAGAGAAAGCAGTCAATAGATACGATAGACCAACGAGGAAGAAACAAAAAGGAAGATACCCACTCAAGAGGGAAATATACTAAAGAAAATGTGGGAACCAGTGAACAAAAACTGATTTGGAATATTTCAAGTAGGTGTTTTATTTAATAGCCAAAGCTCTAGTGAAAGTGAATTTTTATTCAGAAAACCTAGCATTTTCAATCCTCAATGTCATCCTGTACTGGGTGTATTTTATAAACTATGTGAAAAACAGATTATTGATTATTTTGAAAAAGGGAAAGTGAATATGAAAAACAGATCTGAAAATCTTACATCAGTTGAGTGACAATCCCTGAAAGCACTTGAAATTGCTAATACCATAGTAATTTGGCCAGCAGATAAGGGTGGATTGATTGTGATAATGGATAGGAAATATTATTTTGAAACCATTAATGCAATGTTGCAGGACGCTAATGTATGCAAATGTATTGATTTTAACTTAGTTCAAAAATTGCAGCAAAATGTTTTAGTCTCTTTAGCTGACTGTATGAATAGCTTTATTATTACTAAGGAATTATTTAATTATTGGATTGTTGAATATCCTGTCATTCTTACCCAAAATGGCTTACCCAAAATTCATAAAAATCCTGCCACACCTCCATTTAGACCTTTAGCGGTGGATAGTGGGTGGCTCACTGAGCCCCTTTTGATATATATATATATATATATATATATATATATATATATATATATATATATATATATATATTGACAAACAGTTGAAACTGGTGCTACAGTCTTATGAATATATATTGCGTGATAGTAAGCAATTCTTGCAGGAGTTGTACAGTTGTACAAGAGATGCTTCTATGGAAACTAATGAAGTAAAATTCATGGTAACTCTTGACGTAAACTCTCTCTTTACTGTTATTCTCAATGATTTGGGAATATTAATGGTGAAGACTTTTTTGACACGGAATAGTACCTTTACTGAACAACATATAGATTTGATTTGTTATCTGTTAGAGCTTGTGTTAGAAAATAATGTTTTCTTTTTGATGATAAGTATTGCATACAGACCTCTGGCGAAGCTATGGGCATGCCATGTGCCAATAGCTATGCCAATATGGTCATGGCAGAATGGGAAACAGGTGTTCTTTTTACACATGAATTTGCCAGGTGTCATCTTTATTTTTTTCGATGTTTTGTCGATGATCTTTTTTTCTTGTGGTGTGGTAGTGAACCTCAATTATTAGAATATATACAATATTTAAATGAGAGTAGTCATTTTCTCAAGTTCACAGGTAGATATTCAAACAAAGACATTTTAGATGTTACCTCATTACATCCATGTGATGCCTCCAGGTGCATTTGCAGTTAATTCCTGCTGAAGCCTCTAGGTGTCAAATATTTCTTGTTCATATTTGCATCAATAATTCCAAAACCCTGCTATGAACAAGGTTTTAAAAGATTTCATCTTAAACCTTACATAATGGCAAACTCAACTGCATTAATATCTGACCTCTGTCTTATGCAGGGAAAGAGATGTTAACTGTTGATTTTGTTATATTAATGTATACATATATAATTTTCATATTTTTCTAAAAATCGCAACAGCTGGCACAGACAAAACTCCTTAGCCTCATATGAAAGCTCTTAGATGAAAGAAATGTTGCTGACAGTATGTGTGTTACTTTAGTGATTATTGAGATCTTATAAGGTGTTTACAAAATATTACAAATGTAATAGTTACTGTATTTACTGTAACTTATAAAATTCAGTTTAAGGCCTAGAATCTAAAGAATACTACCACTATAAAAATAGTTTGTGCTGAAGCATTTTCCATTTATACTTCTTTCATAACCCCTATGGTTCCAGAGATATGAACATTTGTTTGAAATGTGAGGATATAATTTCATTCAGTCAAAAGGCTTTGGCTCCACCCATTGGAAGTTACAGTGCAAAATTCCTAAGCTCCATTGGAGTGGATAAGTTAAAATCACTAGGGATACTGAAGGACAGTTTCATACGAGTAGGTTTAGGAAGGAATGTCAATGTGCAATATATGTGCACAGAACTGGTATGCATCCCCAGCACGTTTTTAAAAATATTTTAAAAGGACAAGCTATGAGATGCTCTAGGATGATTGACAGAGAAGTTGACTTTGAAAATGAACTGTGTCAGTTAAATGTTGATTTTCTGCAGAGGGGTTATAAACAGAAGGATGTAGAAGCGGCCTGTAATCAAGCGAAGGAATTACGAATGAATGAGGCCATTCCATATTTTTCAGGATGCAAATATGAAAAAAAGCATAACAGGGGATTAGATAATGTAGCATTTATCTATTCTTACAGCAATGATAACAATAATTTGAGAGCAATACTAGAAATAAACTGGCATGTACTTCAGGTGGCTAGCCAGATATCAAGTTTGGTAGGCTATAAATAATTTATAGTATATAGAAATACTAAATCACTTAAACAGCAATTGTGTTATCCTAAGAGAGCTGCTGGTAATATACCTATTCCTGCAGGTAAAAGAACAAGGAAATGTAATAATTGTGCATATTGTGGTTATATAAATGAGCAAGTACTATTTAAATACACTGATACAGGGATTCTTATGAACTGTGCTGACAGTAATAGCAGGAATCTAATATACCTAGCCCAGTGCATATGTTGTAGTGCCTTTTATATAGGGAAGACAAATAGATGCCTTAGGGATCATATAAGAGATCATGTATACTGCACCAGAAAAGGACACACATACCGTGCATTGCAAAACATATGCTGGAGCAAGGCACACAGCATCAATTTAGATTTAATGTTCTTGAATTAGTTATGGGAGATGCTAGAATGGGGAACTTGTCCAATAGAACTGAAGAGAGAGAACTGAAGTGGATATTGAATTTAAAAGCACATTTGGGAATAGGTTTAAATGAACATATTGTGATTACCTCAGCCCTCAGAAATAGGAAATTACATAAATAGTATATAAATGAAACACAACTTATAAGTTGCTGTACTAGGGTAGCCTGCATTTCTAAGATGTTTTTGATATTATTGTTTGTGTTGTTTATGAATGATATGCATGTGCTTTTACGGAAATATTTATATTGTTTTTTCTGGTTTTGTGCTGTTATTATGAATGTAATACATGCTGCTTTAAGAAAATGAAAATTCAGTGACATCATGACCATGAATGGTTTTGACAGGCAGTTTTAAATAGATTTAGGGTGTGTTTTGATATTTAAATGACACTTTGGCTTGTTTGGAGACATGGTCTGATGAAGCAAATAATATTTTTGAAAGCGCTTACCTGGATTCTAATAAAACGTTTTAATAAGAGACTGGGTATTTGTCTAAGTTCCTGAAATGACTGCCTGTCTTATACTGCCTGAGTATCTTTCTCTGATTTTGTGCTGTTTTTGTGCTCTTTTGGCAGTAGTCATTTTAGTGGAAGTTTTTCTGTTTACTATTTTGGACAGTTTACCTACACAACTGTACTATATCCATTGTATTGATCCCTGCTGCAGTAGCCTAAGCTATATGGGCAGACCACCATAGCTTGGAACACCTGGGAGGTGGAAGAGGAAGGCTACAGGAGCCCCTGGAGAATGGCAAAGCATGACCTAAACCCTCTCTTGATCTACTTGATCTCTGTGCAAAATGAGATAAAGTTGACCTACAATAAGAACTTGCAACTCAGATACTCTTCTTGCAGAGGTCAGAACAATCACCAAAACTGTTTTCCATGTTAAGAGCCTCAAGCCAGCCAGATGAGCTGGTTCAAATGAAGCAAGAGTTAGCTTCTCCAACACAAAATTAATATCCCAAGGAGGAGCCACCAGTTTTCTTGGAGTTCTCATATGCAAAACCCCTTCCAAAAACATTTTGGAGTGAGAATGCTTTGAAAGAGGGGGATCCATGGGCAGACATGCTTAAATAGCTAACTTAACCTGACTAGAGGAATAAGAAAAAAACATAGGACGATAACTCACACAAATATTGTAAAACCAAAGAAACTCTAGCCCTGAATGGGTGCTGGTTATGTTGTTGGCACCATCAAGAAAACATTTTCCATTTGCTAATATATGATTTTCTAGTAACAGGCTTTCCTGCCTCCCTTAGTACCTGCTGCACATCCTCAGTAAATAGTTGCCCAAAAGTTATTAGACCCTATCATCCAGGTAGTCAATTAAAGTTGTTTGGAGTTGGGTGTATGAAACACCCCTGCTCTTGTGTGAGTAGATCCAATCTGTGAGGATGCTTGATGTAATTACCCCAGGCCAATTCCAAAAGAAGGGAGAACCACAGTTGCCTGGGGCAGAGAGGAGCCACTACAATAATTTTACTGGATTACTTTTGAATCTTCAGATACACCCTGGATATCAGTGGAAAGGGTAGAAAAGCATACAGGAACTTTCCTGCCCAAGGAAAAGAACAGTTATCTATTTTCCAGGCCTTCTTGCATGGAGTCTTGGAGTAGATTTTTGCCAGCTGGTAGTTCAGAGGGGAGGCAAAAAAATTCTACTCGAGAAACTCCGTACAGATGTATCAAATCTTGGAAGACCCCCTAAACTAGATTCCATTTCTGTATTATTTTAGTTAAGAACAGAATAGTACTGGATTAAACATGATTAAAGTCTGTAAACTGCATTACACGTAGCTTTGACTGAATTGTTTATACACAGGATCCAGTCAGAACATCTCTGCTAGAAAATCAGAATTTCAATGTGTCAAACATGCATACATTGTACGTTGTGACTGAATACTCACATAACTTCAGGAGGGAGATCAGTCCATTTTAACACGGGGTGCGGACTCTCAAGGTTTACAATGATTAATTACCTGTGGACTAGGGAAGAGTTAAAGCAATCCTTTAAAGTATTTTGAGATTTTTTGTTTTTTTTTTTCCTTGAAGTTTTGTTTATTTTGCTTTACTTATTTATTTTTTCTATCTGTTAGGCATGATTTCTATTGGTGAGATTCTGAATGGAAAGAGGTACAAATAGCATAGTTGTCAATCCATGATATTATCAGTCAGGGCACCTGGAAATGTCCCATGTGAAATGGATGGCATTGGAAAATTGGACTCCTGCAGTATTATGCCATGTGGGTTGGAGTAGTAGTAGAAATTATGAAGTAGTCAGATAGGATGGTTTTATACATGCAGTTTTGTTTCACTATGAGGACATACACAGCAGTTTACAAACTGCACACTTTTCTTTACTTGTACATTCTACATTGGGAGATTGGTCCCTACACCTGTATCATGGTGAATGAGCTAGTAATGCTGGCCTAAGCTCCCCATGCCATAATTTAGCTTTAAAGAAAAGGTTGTTAAGGATCTTTTTCTAGCAAGCTGTTTGGTGCCAATGAGCTGAACTTAACTCTGTCCTTACCTTTATAGGTATTGATTCGATTCATAGCAGTTACAGCAGCATCAACCTTTTGGGAATTTTTCAGTAGTTTGCAGACTTTACTTTCAGTCCCCAGTGTCTACTTCACTTTCTCATTAGAGAAAATCTGGATTTAAAAGCTGCAACAATATGATCAAATTCCATTTTACTACTAAACATAACCCTACACAATGAGCAGACAAAATGATGAAATGAAAATTGCTTTTTTTCTCCTTTTTTTAATACTGGAGGCACCAAAACTCTCATCACTGCAAACCAAGAAATGCCAAGGCAAGCTCAGAATTACGATTTAACAAAATATGGAAATATAACATCAAATAATGCTTTAAAATAGTTGAAAGTTCACACCAACAAGCAATAACTCGTGCATAAGAAGAAATGAGCACTATGTTTAGACAAAGAGCATCATACTAGTGTATACAGTGAGGATATGTATATGTATATGTATATGTTACTATATTTACTATCTGTAACACTGTTTCTACTTCTGTACTAATTAATGTTTATATTTTTTCTGTATCTTGTTGAAGATTTTCTCCCTGGGCCTCCACTGAAAATGGGCTCTTTTAGGCCCAGTGGACTTTCCCGGTAAACAAATGCAATAAAATAAAACAAAATAAAATAAATAAATTATAGACTTTTCAATGTATATATTTCCTTTTAAATAATAACCATGCAGCTCAAAAATGTAAGCATGCAGATTTTTTTTCAAAATTAAGCTCTTCTGTCTTTTTTTCCCAAAACTTCAGAAGAACTCAACAGATCTACCTCTCTTTCCCAATTAAATAGGAAACCACTTCATTCAGAGATTCTGCTTAGGTATACTAGAGCCATTAAGAGTATATTTACAAACAAATAGTCATGTTAATTAATTATAGACATAACGACCACCATGGAATAAACTAATGCTGTCTAACAACTCAATTATAGGAATAAATGAATATATTGTCACATATCAATTGTATTCATTGTCATTTCCTCCTTGAATTAATTCATAGATTTTGTACTTGGTTAAGCCTCAATGACTTTAGAACTTGGTTTGATGGTGAGACCATTAAAGTCAGTACAGTGCTTTTCCATCTTTTGAAGAGCTTTGTCTTCACTCACCCCATTTCCACTGCAACTCACAGATTTCGTCATACACTGACCTTGAAATGGGAGCATATTCTTGAATCTAAGGAGTTGATTGTAGAACCAACATATTCATTGGACAATTACCTGCTTCATATCAAACTTGATGTCCCAAACTGCTACCTCCAGCTTTGGTACTGATAACCAAAAATAACAGGCATGGAACAAACTGACAAGAATCCCAGACCATTTATTCAAGTTAGTGCTTTTGTTTAGTAATACCCATTGAGTTGAAGAGGATTAATGAGTTTCCAATGTGTTACTTGCTTGACCAACTCCTTGAGGAGATCAGTGTTGAAGATTCTTATTCAGCCATGGTATCTATAACTTATCTCTTTCAGAAATCAGGCATGGGTTCCAACTGTCAGGAGAATAATCATCCAAGTCAATAACCCTCCACGTATCATGACTCTTGTCAGCCCAACTTCAAGTCTAAGTACAATACTAAGGTTACTCTGATATGAGTGGTTAAAGACCTCCTTATGTTGAGGGATCAATATTTGCATTCAGTCTTGGTCCTACTTGATCTCTCATTGGCTTAAAATACTGTTAACAATGGGATCCACAGCTGCCTGCAGCACTATTATTGTTTGAGCACTATACAGAGCATGGTATCTTGAAATAAGTCCTGCAGTTCATTCCCTCTGGAGTGTCCTATGATTGTATCTGTTCTTTTCTTTTATTCAAGGTATACAAGTTGCCACTGAGGGAGCTCAGTACGAGAAGAGGTTTTTAATATCAATCATATGATAAATGATGATATACCTCTCCTTTAACAGATGTATTTTCTCAAGATTCTGTGTCTGCCTTTACCACTTCTGAAGAATGATGAATTAAATTGCTTACTGGTTGAGTCTGAAACTGTCTAATCTCAGCCTGGCAAACACTGAGGCCATGCTTATACATGCTGCTATATGCCCATCACCTGAATCACCACTAAAATAGGCCCAGTGCGTCTCAGACATTGTTAATACCAATTCTTTTGAACAAATTATCTATGTTTCCATTAGAGGTCCAAGTACCATCTGTGAAGAAATTAGACACTGTTATTTGTGTTAGCATGTCTGGCTGAGTTTTTGTACATAATTTCAGATTAACCTATATATTATATGCCAGCATGACTAGCTATGATATTGTAAATAAATTCTTACATGTTGATTTATAATCGGTACAGAATGTTTTAAAAACTCAAACAGTGTTCTTTACATTTCTTTTTTTTCAATAATTTTTATTTTTCATTTTCTATTAATATGAGTCATATAACAAACATAACTGACAAGCATGGCCAAAAGTACAGTGTTATCCATTGAGATTCATACCATAAGATATAGGTCAATCAATAAAATTATCTACACTATATACATAGATGCTTTCACAGCTAAGTCGTTCAGTACATATATTTGTAAATCAAAACCATAAAATATTTTGAGTGGTTGATCATATGTGTCATTCTAAATTCCATTATGGTATATTTCTAAGTGTCTCTGTGGCGGCTCGTGCTAGTATAATGTTAGAGGCTTGTTCCCATATTTCCCTACATCTTGCATTTTTGTCTTTTTTATCCATTACTATTTTGTGGGCCAATAGATGTTTTATGGTTAGCTGTCTGAATCCCTCCCAAGAGATACTACTTGAGTCAAGCCACTTAAACGCTATATATAGTTTCATTAGGAGAAAATTGTGACCAGTGTGGTGGCTTGTTTCATTGGAATGTTGGGTGGGAGAATGTGTAGTATAGTAAATTCCCATGTCAGTGTAGATGTCTGATAGACTATTTTTTTGTAATTGTAATTTAAGAGAATTCCAAAGTTTGTAGACACATTTGCAGCTCCAAAATATGTGAAGTAAGTCAGCTGTTTGATCTTTACAGTGTGGACAGAATGGTGATTTTGATGCATTAAGTTTTTGTAGGAATACAGGTGTGAAATATGTGTTATTATTAATCATGAGCTGAGTGTAGGCCAGTTTTTGGAGAGGTATGGTCTTTAGTGTTAGGTTAATTGCTTGACTTATTTGCTGGTTTTCTATAGATGGATTCATTTTTCTCCAGTAGTTCGAGAAAAGGAGATCCCTCTGGAAGTTAATGACATTTCTTATTTTGTATGAATTTGTAGTGGCTTTCTTTCTTGAAAGGATATTTTTTTAGAGTAGGTTACAGACTTCTATGTCATTTTTAGTTATATTAGTGTTTTGGAGGTAACTGGAACACAATTCTTTAATTTGTCTTAGGATCACTGTGTATGATTTGGGAAGGTTTAAGTTATTCCTCATTTCCTGTATCGGGCAATTAAAATATGTATATATATCTTGGATAGTTTTATCTATTAATCAGGGGTAAGGGTCCAGATTCAGCATTTGATTGTTTATTTTTAAATTTGGGTTTTTATGGAGGGGTTGTAGCATTTTCATGGCTTGTGCGAGGTTCAAGGATTGAAAGAGTTCTTGTGTTAGGCTGATGGAGTGTTTTAGGGAATCCATGATATTGTAAGAGTGCATTATTTTTTGGTTTAGGAATGGTAGTCCTTTAGGATTGATACCCAGTGCTTTAATATATCTATAATATATTGCTATCCAGGTAGGAGACCAAGTTTTAGTTGTCAGATTGTGTTCAGCTATTCTCAGTATTCTATTAGTGTTGATAATTAAGTAATAGGTAACTGTTGTGTATAATTATCTGTGATTTCATAAATATATATAACAATTTGGGTAGAATATTAATTTTCATTATTGAAACTTTAGCCAGGAATGGTAGTTTCAGATTACTCCATCTTTTGCAGTGTTGTGTAATGCTTTGCCATTTTAGGGTTATGTTATTTTGGTAAACTGTATCAGAAAGGTGAGAAGGAACATTCAACTATACTATGAGCTTGTCTGCACAACACACACTTATATCCCAGAGGCATAGCCAATATCCTTACAAATGTGTTATTCAGGTGTCCTCCAACCCCTATGTTTTAGCCAAATTTAAAACTACTGCTTCTTTTAACCATGATATCATGTATAGTTCTAACTTAGCACTAAACAATCCTGGCTGAGAGTGTTCTTAAACATTTTAATATCACATGTACCTGATGTTTGAAGAACTGCCACTGGGATCCCACTACACAGGGTTTGTCCTACCACCAGTCCAGGCAATTATAGATCCATTAGTCTCACTGCCCTTACATGTAAGATTATGGAAAGGTGTGCATCTGTTTAAAAAATTTGTTGTTTATAATTATCTGTGATGTCATAAATATATATAACAATCTGGGTAGAATCTGGGTAGAATATTCATTTTAGTTATTGAAACTTTAGTCAGGAATGGTAGTTTTAGTGTACTCCATCTTTTGCAGTCTTGTGTAATGTTTTGCCATTTTAAGGTTATGTTATTTTGGTAAAGACCCTTGTTATTTTGGGAAAATGTGACACCCAGATATTTAATTTCGTCTCAATTTTAATTTTGTCTAATAGTGATAAAAGTGAGAAAGGTTTGGGTGGTTTTAAGGGCAAGATATTGGTTTTGTTGAGGTTTAATTGGTACTTAGTCAAGAAGTGTTCAATTGCAGCTAATGTTTTATTTATATCTGAGTTTGGTGTAGTGCAGTATATGTTCAAATTGTCCGCAAAGGTGGAGAAAAATATTTTGAGGTTGTAAATTACTAGGGGGTAATGGTACATATTTTATTTAATGGTTAAGAAGAGTGGTTCTAGATATAGGTTAAAAAGATGGGGTGATAGCGGGCATCCTTGCCTAGTTCCATTTTTATTGGAATTCTACTTGACCAAGTTTTATTTATGTATAGGAATGTATATGGGTTACTATAGAATGTTTGTATAATCTGAATGAAGTTGTTGGGTATATTAAAGCATGGTAGTGTTTGAAGTAAAAATTCTATATTGACCCTGTGAAAGGCTTTGTGAGCATCAACAACTAATGCATATATATTTGTGTTGTTTTGGTCAGCATAAGATATTAATGCATTTAATGTTAGTGTATTGTCACTGGTCTGCCTAAGTGGTGTAAATCCAGATTGTTCGGGAGAGATGACTTTCTCTATCAACTTTTCAGTCTATTTGCAAAATTGTAGATAATATTTTGTATCTATATTTAGAGAGATAGTTCTATAACTGTTGGGGTTTTGGGTCAGCTTGTTCTTTTAGTATAAATATGGTTTCATGGCATTGAGTATACATCATTTATTTTATTATTTATTATGTAGTTCAATATATAAAATAAATTTTGGTTATCGAGGGGTAAAAAGTTTTATAAATTCGGCGTGAGTCCATCTGGACCAGGAGCCTTGTGTGCTTTCAAATGTTTGATTGTTGCAATTATTTCACAAGTTGATATAGGTTCACTTAGTTTTTTTTGTTGGTTCAGGTCTAGTTTCGAAATCTCATGTTTTGGAAAGTGGGTTCTTTCTTCCTTTGAAGCTTGTAGTGTTTGTTCTCCATAAATCTGAAAGCGTATTTGCTCAAAAAGTTTAACAATGTCCTCATTTTTTGTGTAGTGTTTGTCCCTATGGTTAACTTCTGGTATTCTGGAGGCAGTTTTAAGCTGGGCTATAATTTTGGCCAATGCACAAGATGGCAATTGAGCTTCTTCTGCATAGTTGGCTAACATTCTGGTTTCATAAACAGATAGGTTTCTAGTATGCAGTAAGTAGAGATCTCTTTGTAATTTTAAAGGTCTGTCTCTGTTTGACTGTTACAGTTAATTAATAGATCTCATTTCTCAAGAAGCTCTATCTTCCCTTTTCAAGTCTTCTTCCGCTTCCAGTTGTGTTTTTTATAGTGTGCTCCTTTAATGAATATTTTCCTAATTTGTGTTTTAGTCGCAGTCCATTCTATATCCATTGGTATTTTGGGATAGCAATGTTTGTAAGGATGCTTTTAATATTGATTCTATGTCTTCTATTACTTCCATTTTGGTAAGCAAATTAGGGTTTAGTGACCAGTTGTAGCCTATTCACCATATGTCTTTTGTCCCAATTAATATTAAGCATAATTTTAGAATGATCTGAAAAGAATCTGGTGTGGATAATTGTTGTTGGGTCTTTGTTAATAAATATGTCTAAGATTGAAGAAATCTATCCTCGGCCACATTTTGTATTGTGAGTAAAATGTACATTTTCAGTTTTATCATCACTAGCTCCATATTTAAAGGGTCATATAGCTTGAAGTCTTGTTTGAGTTCATTTTAAAGCTAAGGAAGCTTGTTTATTATATGTTTTGATCAGATTGATTTGTCCCTGTCTGGGTTTTGATATGTGTTCCAGTCACCCCCAATCACCAGATAGTGATCTTTAAATTGGTTTAAGATAGGTTATAGTGATGTAAAGAAGAGACGTTGGTTGTTGCAGGGTGCATATACATTAAGTACCATTAAGGGATTTGTAAGTGTAGGGTCTGTAAAGTTATTGCATAGCACCATCTTCCCTCCTTGTCTGCTTTGGTTTTGAGTATTTTTTCCTGGAATTGGTTCTTAATTATTATGGCAACACCTGCACTGTTTGTTTTACTCTCCTCAAGCTATAATTTGTGGTATCCATTTTTCTCTTGCTAATTTCTGTCCATTGTTCAGTGTGAGGTGTGTTTCTTGTATTAATATGAGTTTGGCTTTTAGCTTAAAGTGTAAGGTGTAAGAATAGTTTCCTTTTTTCTGCTTATTTTGGAGCCCTTTAATGCTCCATGAGTCAAATTCCCACATTTATGAGCATGGGATATTTGTAATAGGTTCTCGTGTGATGGTTTTGGTTTGTGGTCTTTGTATGTGTTGTTGTGTAATAAATTTGGAAAGCATCTTACTATTCCGCCCTACTCTGTGCCTAACTGCTATGCCTTTGGACCAGGAATAAGACAGGGCAGAATGATATTCAGTGTACAGTTTGATTCTCAATTTGATTTCGGATTGTGTTATCTCTTTATGTGAATATGTAATATATACCCCCCACATAACTCTTTACAATGCGGACAAAGCAAACCGACACTAGTTCCTAGAAAAGCACTACTCATGTCGTCCTAAGCTCTTCCAAAGTTATTTATACAAACATGTTAGTACAGTTAAGATGTACAACCTTTATGGATAATAACTTGTAACTGATTTCTACTTTAAATGTGTTTCTAACAAGATAATACTAAACATTTACATGGTGACATATCAGGTTCTAAAATATATAATTCTTAGCTAAAGGTCAAGCTTGATAACTCTACATTTACTTACTTTGTACTCCTCTTTCCCCTCATTTATTTAGCTATTTTAGACCATTCTATGTGCCTTTAAAAAGTCTCAAAACAGTGGTCTATAGTCAGTGGTAAGAAGGGAGATTAAACAAAAGAAAAAAGGGGGGCATCCAAGCCAGACAAGATTTGAAATACAGCTTACATGTTTGTCTGAATATATTTTCTGCAGACTGTTAACTAATATTTGAGTGAACTAGAGGTTTAACCTCCTCAATACCCTTAATATTAATACAGTTTATACTATCAAGCACCTTTTGTTTTTTTCCACTTGACATTCAACAGCAGTCTCATCAGATATATTAAGTTAATCTTGTCTGCCATTCAAAACCTGGCTTTTGTCTCTGGATTAATGTCAATGTATATACATATTTGAAAAAGGCTCAGTGCAACAATACCTTGAATCTTGTAATATTTAGGTTGCAGTTGCTGGTCAACTTTCATTTGAATAACTGTTTCTTGATTGAGTGAAGTTGGGGAAAAATTCCTTTTTATTCCCCC
>NC_056743.1:43043208-43073073 GCF_019279795.1 Protopterus annectens | reverse complement strand
TTTATTCCAAAACTCAGCACACCTTGAACATATATGCAGTACTAATGTCTCTGTATCAAAGTAAGCAGTTATTACTATTTTCTCATTTGTTATATTCCAAAACTCAGCACACCTTGAACATATATGCAGTACTAATGTCTCTGTATCAAAGTAAGCAGTTATTACTATTTTCTCATTTGTTATATTCCAAAACTCAGCACACCTTGAACATATATGCAGTACTAATGTCTCTGTATCAAAGTAAGCAGTTATTACTATTTTCTCATTTGTTATATTCCAAAACTCAGCACACCTTGAACATATATGCAGTACTAATGTCTCTGTATCAAAGTAAGCAGTTATTACTATTTTCTCATTTGTTATATTCCAAAACTCAGCACACCTTGAACATATATGCAGTACTAATGTCTCTGTATCAAAGTAAGCAGTTATTACTATTTTCTCATTTGTTATATTCCAAAACTCAGCACACCTTGAACATATATGCAGTACTAATGTCTCTGTATCAAAGTAAGCAGTTATTACTATTTTCTCATTTGTTATATTCCAAAACTCAGCACACCTTGAACATATATGCAGTACTAATGTCTCTGTATCAAAGTAAGCAGTTATTACTATTTTCTCATTTGTTATATTCCAAAACTCAGCACACCTTGAACATATATGCAGTACTAATGTCTCTGTATCAAAGTAAGCAGTTATTACTATTTTCTCATTTGTTATATTCCAAAACTCAGCACACCTTGAACATATATGCAGTACTAATGTCTCTGTATCAAAGTAAGCAGTTATTACTATTTTCTCATTTGTTATATTCCAAAACTCAGCACACCTTGAACATATATGCAGTACTAATGTCTCTGTATCAAAGTAAGCAGTTATTACTATTTTCTCATTTGTTATATTCCAAAACTCAGCACACCTTGAACATATATGCAGTACTAATGTCTCTGTATCAAAGTAAGCAGTTATTACTATTTTCTCATTTGTTATATTCCAAAACTCAGCACACCTTGAACATATATGCAGTACTAATGTCTCTGTATCAAAGTAAGCAGTTATTACTATTTTCTCATTTGTTATATTCCAAAACTCAGCACACCTTGAACATATATGCAGTACTAATGTCTCTGTATCAAAGTAAGCAGTTATTACTATTTTCTCATTTGTTATATTCCAAAACTCAGCACACCTTGAACATATATGCAGTACTAATGTCTCTGTATCAAAGTAAGCAGTTATTACTATTTTCTCATTTGTTATATTCCAAAACTCAGCACACCTTGAACATATATGCAGTACTAATGTCTCTGTATCAAAGTAAGCAGTTATTACTATTTTCTCATTTGTTATATTCCAAAACTCAGCACACCTTGAACATATATGCAGTACTAATGTCTCTGTATCAAAGTAAGCAGTTATTACTATTTTCTCATTTGTTATATTCCAAAACTCAGCACACCTTGAACATATATGCAGTACTAATGTCTCTGTATCAAAGTAAGCAGTTATTACTATTTTCTCATTTGTTATATTCCAAAACTCAGCACACCTTGAACATATATGCAGTACTAATGTCTCTGTATCAAAGTAAGCAGTTATTACTATTTTCTCATTTGTTATATTCCAAAACTCAGCACACCTTGAACATATATGCAGTACTAATGTCTCTGTATCAAAGTAAGCAGTTATTACTATTTTCTCATTTGTTATATTCCAAAACTCAGCACACCTTGAACATATATGCAGTACTAATGTCTCTGTATCAAAGTAAGCAGTTATTACTATTTTCTCATTTGTTATATTCCAAAACTCAGCACACCTTGAACATATATGCAGTACTAATGTCTCTGTATCAAAGTAAGCAGTTATTACTATTTTCTCATTTGTTATATTCCAAAACTCAGCACACCTTGAACATATATGCAGTACTAATGTCTCTGTATCAAAGTAAGCAGTTATTACTATTTTCTCATTTGTTATATTCCAAAACTCAGCACACCTTGAACATATATGCAGTACTAATGTCTCTGTATCAAAGTAAGCAGTTATTACTATTTTCTCATTTGTTATATTCCAAAACTCAGCACACCTTGAACATATATGCAGTACTAATGTCTCTGTATCAAAGTAAGCAGTTATTACTATTTTCTCATTTGTTATATTCCAAAACTCAGCACACCTTGAACATATATGCAGTACTAATGTCTCTGTATCAAAGTAAGCAGTTATTACTATTTTCTCATTTGTTATATTCCAAAACTCAGCACACCTTGAACATATATGCAGTACTAATGTCTCTGTATCAAAGTAAGCAGTTATTACTATTTTCTCATTTGTTATATTCCAAAACTCAGCACACCTTGAACATATATGCAGTACTAATGTCTCTGTATCAAAGTAAGCAGTTATTACTATTTTCTCATTTGTTATATTCCAAAACTCAGCACACCTTGAACATATATGCAGTACTAATGTCTCTGTATCAAAGTAAGCAGTTATTACTATTTTCTCATTTGTTATATTCCAAAACTCAGCACACCTTGAACATATATGCAGTACTAATGTCTCTGTATCAAAGTAAGCAGTTATTACTATTTTCTCATTTGTTATATTCCAAAACTCAGCACACCTTGAACATATATGCAGTACTAATGTCTCTGTATCAAAGTAAGCAGTTATTACTATTTTCTCATTTGTTATATTCCAAAACTCAGCACACCTTGAACATATATGCAGTACTAATGTCTCTGTATCAAAGTAAGCAGTTATTACTATTTTCTCATTTGTTATATTCCAAAACTCAGCACACCTTGAACATATATGCAGTACTAATGTCTCTGTATCAAAGTAAGCAGTTATTACTATTTTCTCATTTGTTATATTCCAAAACTCAGCACACCTTGAACATATATGCAGTACTAATGTCTCTGTATCAAAGTAAGCAGTTATTACTATTTTCTCATTTGTTATATTCCAAAACTCAGCACACCTTGAACATATATGCAGTACTAATGTCTCTGTATCAAAGTAAGCAGTTATTACTATTTTCTCATTTGTTATATTCCAAAACTCAGCACACCTTGAACATATATGCAGTACTAATGTCTCTGTATCAAAGTAAGCAGTTATTACTATTTTCTCATTTGTTATATTCCAAAACTCAGCACACCTTGAACATATATGCAGTACTAATGTCTCTGTATCAAAGTAAGCAGTTATTACTATTTTCTCATTTGTTATATTCCAAAACTCAGCACACCTTGAACATATATGCAGTACTAATGTCTCTGTATCAAAGTAAGCAGTTATTACTATTTTCTCATTTGTTATATTCCAAAACTCAGCACACCTTGAACATATATGCAGTACTAATGTCTCTGTATCAAAGTAAGCAGTTATTACTATTTTCTCATTTGTTATATTCCAAAACTCAGCACACCTTGAACATATATGCAGTACTAATGTCTCTGTATCAAAGTAAGCAGTTATTACTATTTTCTCATTTGTTATATTCCAAAACTCAGCACACCTTGAACATATATGCAGTACTAATGTCTCTGTATCAAAGTAAGCAGTTATTACTATTTTCTCATTTGTTATATTCCAAAACTCAGCACACCTTGAACATATATGCAGTACTAATGTCTCTGTATCAAAGTAAGCAGTTATTACTATTTTCTCATTTGTTATATTCCAAAACTCAGCACACCTTGAACATATATGCAGTACTAATGTCTCTGTATCAAAGTAAGCAGTTATTACTATTTTCTCATTTGTTATATTCCAAAACTCAGCACACCTTGAACATATATGCAGTACTAATGTCTCTGTATCAAAGTAAGCAGTTATTACTATTTTCTCATTTGTTATATTCCAAAACTCAGCACACCTTGAACATATATGCAGTACTAATGTCTCTGTATCAAAGTAAGCAGTTATTACTATTTTCTCATTTGTTATATTCCAAAACTCAGCACACCTTGAACATATATGCAGTACTAATGTCTCTGTATCAAAGTAAGCAGTTATTACTATTTTCTCATTTGTTATATTCCAAAACTCAGCACACCTTGAACATATATGCAGTACTAATGTCTCTGTATCAAAGTAAGCAGTTATTACTATTTTCTCATTTGTTATATTCCAAAACTCAGCACACCTTGAACATATATGCAGTACTAATGTCTCTGTATCAAAGTAAGCAGTTATTACTATTTTCTCATTTGTTATATTCCAAAACTCAGCACACCTTGAACATATATGCAGTACTAATGTCTCTGTATCAAAGTAAGCAGTTATTACTATTTTCTCATTTGTTATATTCCAAAACTCAGCACACCTTGAACATATATGCAGTACTAATGTCTCTGTATCAAAGTAAGCAGTTATTACTATTTTCTCATTTGTTATATTCCAAAACTCAGCACACCTTGAACATATATGCAGTACTAATGTCTCTGTATCAAAGTAAGCAGTTATTACTATTTTCTCATTTGTTATATTCCAAAACTCAGCACACCTTGAACATATATGCAGTACTAATGTCTCTGTATCAAAGTAAGCAGTTATTACTATTTTCTCATTTGTTATATTCCAAAACTCAGCACACCTTGAACATATATGCAGTACTAATGTCTCTGTATCAAAGTAAGCAGTTATTACTATTTTCTCATTTGTTATATTCCAAAACTCAGCACACCTTGAACATATATGCAGTACTAATGTCTCTGTATCAAAGTAAGCAGTTATTACTATTTTCTCATTTGTTATATTCCAAAACTCAGCACACCTTGAACATATATGCAGTACTAATGTCTCTGTATCAAAGTAAGCAGTTATTACTATTTTCTCATTTGTTATATTCCAAAACTCAGCACACCTTGAACATATATGCAGTACTAATGTCTCTGTATCAAAGTAAGCAGTTATTACTATTTTCTCATTTGTTATATTCCAAAACTCAGCACACCTTGAACATATATGCAGTACTAATGTCTCTGTATCAAAGTAAGCAGTTATTACTATTTTCTCATTTGTTATATTCCAAAACTCAGCACACCTTGAACATATATGCAGTACTAATGTCTCTGTATCAAAGTAAGCAGTTATTACTATTTTCTCATTTGTTATATTCCAAAACTCAGCACACCTTGAACATATATGCAGTACTAATGTCTCTGTATCAAAGTAAGCAGTTATTACTATTTTCTCATTTGTTATATTCCAAAACTCAGCACACCTTGAACATATATGCAGTACTAATGTCTCTGTATCAAAGTAAGCAGTTATTACTATTTTCTCATTTGTTATATTCCAAAACTCAGCACACCTTGAACATATATGCAGTACTAATGTCTCTGTATCAAAGTAAGCAGTTATTACTATTTTCTCATTTGTTATATTCCAAAACTCAGCACACCTTGAACATATATGCAGTACTAATGTCTCTGTATCAAAGTAAGCAGTTATTACTATTTTCTCATTTGTTATATTCCAAAACTCAGCACACCTTGAACATATATGCAGTACTAATGTCTCTGTATCAAAGTAAGCAGTTATTACTATTTTCTCATTTGTTATATTCCAAAACTCAGCACACCTTGAACATATATGCAGTACTAATGTCTCTGTATCAAAGTAAGCAGTTATTACTATTTTCTCATTTGTTATATTCCAAAACTCAGCACACCTTGAACATATATGCAGTACTAATGTCTCTGTATCAAAGTAAGCAGTTATTACTATTTTCTCATTTGTTATATTCCAAAACTCAGCACACCTTGAACATATATGCAGTACTAATGTCTCTGTATCAAAGTAAGCAGTTATTACTATTTTCTCATTTGTTATATTCCAAAACTCAGCACACCTTGAACATATATGCAGTACTAATGTCTCTGTATCAAAGTAAGCAGTTATTACTATTTTCTCATTTGTTATATTCCAAAACTCAGCACACCTTGAACATATATGCAGTACTAATGTCTCTGTATCAAAGTAAGCAGTTATTACTATTTTCTCATTTGTTATATTCCAAAACTCAGCACACCTTGAACATATATGCAGTACTAATGTCTCTGTATCAAAGTAAGCAGTTATTACTATTTTCTCATTTGTTATATTCCAAAACTCAGCACACCTTGAACATATATGCAGTACTAATGTCTCTGTATCAAAGTAAGCAGTTATTACTATTTTCTCATTTGTTATATTCCAAAACTCAGCACACCTTGAACATATATGCAGTACTAATGTCTCTGTATCAAAGTAAGCAGTTATTACTATTTTCTCATTTGTTATATTCCAAAACTCAGCACACCTTGAACATATATGCAGTACTAATGTCTCTGTATCAAAGTAAGCAGTTATTACTATTTTCTCATTTGTTATATTCCAAAACTCAGCACACCTTGAACATATATGCAGTACTAATGTCTCTGTATCAAAGTAAGCAGTTATTACTATTTTCTCATTTGTTATATTCCAAAACTCAGCACACCTTGAACATATATGCAGTACTAATGTCTCTGTATCAAAGTAAGCAGTTATTACTATTTTCTCATTTGTTATATTCCAAAACTCAGCACACCTTGAACATATATGCAGTACTAATGTCTCTGTATCAAAGTAAGCAGTTATTACTATTTTCTCATTTGTTATATTCCAAAACTCAGCACACCTTGAACATATATGCAGTACTAATGTCTCTGTATCAAAGTAAGCAGTTATTACTATTTTCTCATTTGTTATATTCCAAAACTCAGCACACCTTGAACATATATGCAGTACTAATGTCTCTGTATCAAAGTAAGCAGTTATTACTATTTTCTCATTTGTTATATTCCAAAACTCAGCACACCTTGAACATATATGCAGTACTAATGTCTCTGTATCAAAGTAAGCAGTTATTACTATTTTCTCATTTGTTATATTCCAAAACTCAGCACACCTTGAACATATATGCAGTACTAATGTCTCTGTATCAAAGTAAGCAGTTATTACTATTTTCTCATTTGTTATATTCCAAAACTCAGCACACCTTGAACATATATGCAGTACTAATGTCTCTGTATCAAAGTAAGCAGTTATTACTATTTTCTCATTTGTTATATTCCAAAACTCAGCACACCTTGAACATATATGCAGTACTAATGTCTCTGTATCAAAGTAAGCAGTTATTACTATTTTCTCATTTGTTATATTCCAAAACTCAGCACACCTTGAACATATATGCAGTACTAATGTCTCTGTATCAAAGTAAGCAGTTATTACTATTTTCTCATTTGTTATATTCCAAAACTCAGCACACCTTGAACATATATGCAGTACTAATGTCTCTGTATCAAAGTAAGCAGTTATTACTATTTTCTCATTTGTTATATTCCAAAACTCAGCACACCTTGAACATATATGCAGTACTAATGTCTCTGTATCAAAGTAAGCAGTTATTACTATTTTCTCATTTGTTATATTCCAAAACTCAGCACACCTTGAACATATATGCAGTACTAATGTCTCTGTATCAAAGTAAGCAGTTATTACTATTTTCTCATTTGTTATATTCCAAAACTCAGCACACCTTGAACATATATGCAGTACTAATGTCTCTGTATCAAAGTAAGCAGTTATTACTATTTTCTCATTTGTTATATTCCAAAACTCAGCACACCTTGAACATATATGCAGTACTAATGTCTCTGTATCAAAGTAAGCAGTTATTACTATTTTCTCATTTGTTATATTCCAAAACTCAGCACACCTTGAACATATATGCAGTACTAATGTCTCTGTATCAAAGTAAGCAGTTATTACTATTTTCTCATTTGTTATATTCCAAAACTCAGCACACCTTGAACATATATGCAGTACTAATGTCTCTGTATCAAAGTAAGCAGTTATTACTATTTTCTCATTTGTTATATTCCAAAACTCAGCACACCTTGAACATATATGCAGTACTAATGTCTCTGTATCAAAGTAAGCAGTTATTACTATTTTCTCATTTGTTATATTCCAAAACTCAGCACACCTTGAACATATATGCAGTACTAATGTCTCTGTATCAAAGTAAGCAGTTATTACTATTTTCTCATTTGTTATATTCCAAAACTCAGCACACCTTGAACATATATGCAGTACTAATGTCTCTGTATCAAAGTAAGCAGTTATTACTATTTTCTCATTTGTTATATTCCAAAACTCAGCACACCTTGAACATATATGCAGTACTAATGTCTCTGTATCAAAGTAAGCAGTTATTACTATTTTCTCATTTGTTATATTCCAAAACTCAGCACACCTTGAACATATATGCAGTACTAATGTCTCTGTATCAAAGTAAGCAGTTATTACTATTTTCTCATTTGTTATATTCCAAAACTCAGCACACCTTGAACATATATGCAGTACTAATGTCTCTGTATCAAAGTAAGCAGTTATTACTATTTTCTCATTTGTTATATTCCAAAACTCAGCACACCTTGAACATATATGCAGTACTAATGTCTCTGTATCAAAGTAAGCAGTTATTACTATTTTCTCATTTGTTATATTCCAAAACTCAGCACACCTTGAACATATATGCAGTACTAATGTCTCTGTATCAAAGTAAGCAGTTATTACTATTTTCTCATTTGTTATATTCCAAAACTCAGCACACCTTGAACATATATGCAGTACTAATGTCTCTGTATCAAAGTAAGCAGTTATTACTATTTTCTCATTTGTTATATTCCAAAACTCAGCACACCTTGAACATATATGCAGTACTAATGTCTCTGTATCAAAGTAAGCAGTTATTACTATTTTCTCATTTGTTATATTCCAAAACTCAGCACACCTTGAACATATATGCAGTACTAATGTCTCTGTATCAAAGTAAGCAGTTATTACTATTTTCTCATTTGTTATATTCCAAAACTCAGCACACCTTGAACATATATGCAGTACTAATGTCTCTGTATCAAAGTAAGCAGTTATTACTATTTTCTCATTTGTTATATTCCAAAACTCAGCACACCTTGAACATATATGCAGTACTAATGTCTCTGTATCAAAGTAAGCAGTTATTACTATTTTCTCATTTGTTATATTCCAAAACTCAGCACACCTTGAACATATATGCAGTACTAATGTCTCTGTATCAAAGTAAGCAGTTATTACTATTTTCTCATTTGTTATATTCCAAAACTCAGCACACCTTGAACATATATGCAGTACTAATGTCTCTGTATCAAAGTAAGCAGTTATTACTATTTTCTCATTTGTTATATTCCAAAACTCAGCACACCTTGAACATATATGCAGTACTAATGTCTCTGTATCAAAGTAAGCAGTTATTACTATTTTCTCATTTGTTATATTCCAAAACTCAGCACACCTTGAACATATATGCAGTACTAATGTCTCTGTATCAAAGTAAGCAGTTATTACTATTTTCTCATTTGTTATATTCCAAAACTCAGCACACCTTGAACATATATGCAGTACTAATGTCTCTGTATCAAAGTAAGCAGTTATTACTATTTTCTCATTTGTTATATTCCAAAACTCAGCACACCTTGAACATATATGCAGTACTAATGTCTCTGTATCAAAGTAAGCAGTTATTACTATTTTCTCATTTGTTATATTCCAAAACTCAGCACACCTTGAACATATATGCAGTACTAATGTCTCTGTATCAAAGTAAGCAGTTATTACTATTTTCTCATTTGTTATATTCCAAAACTCAGCACACCTTGAACATATATGCAGTACTAATGTCTCTGTATCAAAGTAAGCAGTTATTACTATTTTCTCATTTGTTATATTCCAAAACTCAGCACACCTTGAACATATATGCAGTACTAATGTCTCTGTATCAAAGTAAGCAGTTATTACTATTTTCTCATTTGTTATATTCCAAAACTCAGCACACCTTGAACATATATGCAGTACTAATGTCTCTGTATCAAAGTAAGCAGTTATTACTATTTTCTCATTTGTTATATTCCAAAACTCAGCACACCTTGAACATATATGCAGTACTAATGTCTCTGTATCAAAGTAAGCAGTTATTACTATTTTCTCATTTGTTATATTCCAAAACTCAGCACACCTTGAACATATATGCAGTACTAATGTCTCTGTATCAAAGTAAGCAGTTATTACTATTTTCTCATTTGTTATATTCCAAAACTCAGCACACCTTGAACATATATGCAGTACTAATGTCTCTGTATCAAAGTAAGCAGTTATTACTATTTTCTCATTTGTTATATTCCAAAACTCAGCACACCTTGAACATATATGCAGTACTAATGTCTCTGTATCAAAGTAAGCAGTTATTACTATTTTCTCATTTGTTATATTCCAAAACTCAGCACACCTTGAACATATATGCAGTACTAATGTCTCTGTATCAAAGTAAGCAGTTATTACTATTTTCTCATTTGTTATATTCCAAAACTCAGCACACCTTGAACATATATGCAGTACTAATGTCTCTGTATCAAAGTAAGCAGTTATTACTATTTTCTCATTTGTTATATTCCAAAACTCAGCACACCTTGAACATATATGCAGTACTAATGTCTCTGTATCAAAGTAAGCAGTTATTACTATTTTCTCATTTGTTATATTCCAAAACTCAGCACACCTTGAACATATATGCAGTACTAATGTCTCTGTATCAAAGTAAGCAGTTATTACTATTTTCTCATTTGTTATATTCCAAAACTCAGCACACCTTGAACATATATGCAGTACTAATGTCTCTGTATCAAAGTAAGCAGTTATTACTATTTTCTCATTTGTTATATTCCAAAACTCAGCACACCTTGAACATATATGCAGTACTAATGTCTCTGTATCAAAGTAAGCAGTTATTACTATTTTCTCATTTGTTATATTCCAAAACTCAGCACACCTTGAACATATATGCAGTACTAATGTCTCTGTATCAAAGTAAGCAGTTATTACTATTTTCTCATTTGTTATATTCCAAAACTCAGCACACCTTGAACATATATGCAGTACTAATGTCTCTGTATCAAAGTAAGCAGTTATTACTATTTTCTCATTTGTTATATTCCAAAACTCAGCACACCTTGAACATATATGCAGTACTAATGTCTCTGTATCAAAGTAAGCAGTTATTACTATTTTCTCATTTGTTATATTCCAAAACTCAGCACACCTTGAACATATATGCAGTACTAATGTCTCTGTATCAAAGTAAGCAGTTATTACTATTTTCTCATTTGTTATATTCCAAAACTCAGCACACCTTGAACATATATGCAGTACTAATGTCTCTGTATCAAAGTAAGCAGTTATTACTATTTTCTCATTTGTTATATTCCAAAACTCAGCACACCTTGAACATATATGCAGTACTAATGTCTCTGTATCAAAGTAAGCAGTTATTACTATTTTCTCATTTGTTATATTCCAAAACTCAGCACACCTTGAACATATATGCAGTACTAATGTCTCTGTATCAAAGTAAGCAGTTATTACTATTTTCTCATTTGTTATATTCCAAAACTCAGCACACCTTGAACATATATGCAGTACTAATGTCTCTGTATCAAAGTAAGCAGTTATTACTATTTTCTCATTTGTTATATTCCAAAACTCAGCACACCTTGAACATATATGCAGTACTAATGTCTCTGTATCAAAGTAAGCAGTTATTACTATTTTCTCATTTGTTATATTCCAAAACTCAGCACACCTTGAACATATATGCAGTACTAATGTCTCTGTATCAAAGTAAGCAGTTATTACTATTTTCTCATTTGTTATATTCCAAAACTCAGCACACCTTGAACATATATGCAGTACTAATGTCTCTGTATCAAAGTAAGCAGTTATTACTATTTTCTCATTTGTTATATTCCAAAACTCAGCACACCTTGAACATATATGCAGTACTAATGTCTCTGTATCAAAGTAAGCAGTTATTACTATTTTCTCATTTGTTATATTCCAAAACTCAGCACACCTTGAACATATATGCAGTACTAATGTCTCTGTATCAAAGTAAGCAGTTATTACTATTTTCTCATTTGTTATATTCCAAAACTCAGCACACCTTGAACATATATGCAGTACTAATGTCTCTGTATCAAAGTAAGCAGTTATTACTATTTTCTCATTTGTTATATTCCAAAACTCAGCACACCTTGAACATATATGCAGTACTAATGTCTCTGTATCAAAGTAAGCAGTTATTACTATTTTCTCATTTGTTATATTCCAAAACTCAGCACACCTTGAACATATATGCAGTACTAATGTCTCTGTATCAAAGTAAGCAGTTATTACTATTTT
Source organism: Protopterus annectens (assembly GCF_019279795.1). Lineage (NCBI taxonomy): Eukaryota > Metazoa > Chordata > Ceratodontiformes > Protopteridae > Protopterus > Protopterus annectens. The sequence goes on along the minus strand of NC_056743.1, from coordinate 43,060,752 downwards.
CTCATTTGTTATATTCCAAAACTCAGCACACCTTGAACATATATGCAGTACTAATGTCTCTGTATCAAAGTAAGCAGTTATTACTATTTTCTCATTTGTTATATTCCAAAACTCAGCACACCTTGAACATATATGCAGTACTAATGTCTCTGTATCAAAGTAAGCAGTTATTACTATTTTCTCATTTGTTATATTCCAAAACTCAGCACACCTTGAACATATATGCAGTACTAATGTCTCTGTATCAAAGTAAGCAGTTATTACTATTTTCTCATTTGTTATATTCCAAAACTCAGCACACCTTGAACATATATGCAGTACTAATGTCTCTGTATCAAAGTAAGCAGTTATTACTATTTTCTCATTTGTTATATTCCAAAACTCAGCACACCTTGAACATATATGCAGTACTAATGTCTCTGTATCAAAGTAAGCAGTTATTACTATTTTCTCATTTGTTATATTCCAAAACTCAGCACACCTTGAACATATATGCAGTACTAATGTCTCTGTATCAAAGTAAGCAGTTATTACTATTTTCTCATTTGTTATATTCCAAAACTCAGCACACCTTGAACATATATGCAGTACTAATGTCTCTGTATCAAAGTAAGCAGTTATTACTATTTTCTCATTTGTTATATTCCAAAACTCAGCACACCTTGAACATATATGCAGTACTAATGTCTCTGTATCAAAGTAAGCAGTTATTACTATTTTCTCATTTGTTATATTCCAAAACTCAGCACACCTTGAACATATATGCAGTACTAATGTCTCTGTATCAAAGTAAGCAGTTATTACTATTTTCTCATTTGTTATATTCCAAAACTCAGCACACCTTGAACATATATGCAGTACTAATGTCTCTGTATCAAAGTAAGCAGTTATTACTATTTTCTCATTTGTTATATTCCAAAACTCAGCACACCTTGAACATATATGCAGTACTAATGTCTCTGTATCAAAGTAAGCAGTTATTACTATTTTCTCATTTGTTATATTCCAAAACTCAGCACACCTTGAACATATATGCAGTACTAATGTCTCTGTATCAAAGTAAGCAGTTATTACTATTTTCTCATTTGTTATATTCCAAAACTCAGCACACCTTGAACATATATGCAGTACTAATGTCTCTGTATCAAAGTAAGCAGTTATTACTATTTTCTCATTTGTTATATTCCAAAACTCAGCACACCTTGAACATATATGCAGTACTAATGTCTCTGTATCAAAGTAAGCAGTTATTACTATTTTCTCATTTGTTATATTCCAAAACTCAGCACACCTTGAACATATATGCAGTACTAATGTCTCTGTATCAAAGTAAGCAGTTATTACTATTTTCTCATTTGTTATATTCCAAAACTCAGCACACCTTGAACATATATGCAGTACTAATGTCTCTGTATCAAAGTAAGCAGTTATTACTATTTTCTCATTTGTTATATTCCAAAACTCAGCACACCTTGAACATATATGCAGTACTAATGTCTCTGTATCAAAGTAAGCAGTTATTACTATTTTCTCATTTGTTATATTCCAAAACTCAGCACACCTTGAACATATATGCAGTACTAATGTCTCTGTATCAAAGTAAGCAGTTATTACTATTTTCTCATTTGTTATATTCCAAAACTCAGCACACCTTGAACATATATGCAGTACTAATGTCTCTGTATCAAAGTAAGCAGTTATTACTATTTTCTCATTTGTTATATTCCAAAACTCAGCACACCTTGAACATATATGCAGTACTAATGTCTCTGTATCAAAGTAAGCAGTTATTACTATTTTCTCATTTGTTATATTCCAAAACTCAGCACACCTTGAACATATATGCAGTACTAATGTCTCTGTATCAAAGTAAGCAGTTATTACTATTTTCTCATTTGTTATATTCCAAAACTCAGCACACCTTGAACATATATGCAGTACTAATGTCTCTGTATCAAAGTAAGCAGTTATTACTATTTTCTCATTTGTTATATTCCAAAACTCAGCACACCTTGAACATATATGCAGTACTAATGTCTCTGTATCAAAGTAAGCAGTTATTACTATTTTCTCATTTGTTATATTCCAAAACTCAGCACACCTTGAACATATATGCAGTACTAATGTCTCTGTATCAAAGTAAGCAGTTATTACTATTTTCTCATTTGTTATATTCCAAAACTCAGCACACCTTGAACATATATGCAGTACTAATGTCTCTGTATCAAAGTAAGCAGTTATTACTATTTTCTCATTTGTTATATTCCAAAACTCAGCACACCTTGAACATATATGCAGTACTAATGTCTCTGTATCAAAGTAAGCAGTTATTACTATTTTCTCATTTGTTATATTCCAAAACTCAGCACACCTTGAACATATATGCAGTACTAATGTCTCTGTATCAAAGTAAGCAGTTATTACTATTTTCTCATTTGTTATATTCCAAAACTCAGCACACCTTGAACATATATGCAGTACTAATGTCTCTGTATCAAAGTAAGCAGTTATTACTATTTTCTCATTTGTTATATTCCAAAACTCAGCACACCTTGAACATATATGCAGTACTAATGTCTCTGTATCAAAGTAAGCAGTTATTACTATTTTCTCATTTGTTATATTCCAAAACTCAGCACACCTTGAACATATATGCAGTACTAATGTCTCTGTATCAAAGTAAGCAGTTATTACTATTTTCTCATTTGTTATATTCCAAAACTCAGCACACCTTGAACATATATGCAGTACTAATGTCTCTGTATCAAAGTAAGCAGTTATTACTATTTTCTCATTTGTTATATTCCAAAACTCAGCACACCTTGAACATATATGCAGTACTAATGTCTCTGTATCAAAGTAAGCAGTTATTACTATTTTCTCATTTGTTATATTCCAAAACTCAGCACACCTTGAACATATATGCAGTACTAATGTCTCTGTATCAAAGTAAGCAGTTATTACTATTTTCTCATTTGTTATATTCCAAAACTCAGCACACCTTGAACATATATGCAGTACTAATGTCTCTGTATCAAAGTAAGCAGTTATTACTATTTTCTCATTTGTTATATTCCAAAACTCAGCACACCTTGAACATATATGCAGTACTAATGTCTCTGTATCAAAGTAAGCAGTTATTACTATTTTCTCATTTGTTATATTCCAAAACTCAGCACACCTTGAACATATATGCAGTACTAATGTCTCTGTATCAAAGTAAGCAGTTATTACTATTTTCTCATTTGTTATATTCCAAAACTCAGCACACCTTGAACATATATGCAGTACTAATGTCTCTGTATCAAAGTAAGCAGTTATTACTATTTTCTCATTTGTTATATTCCAAAACTCAGCACACCTTGAACATATATGCAGTACTAATGTCTCTGTATCAAAGTAAGCAGTTATTACTATTTTCTCATTTGTTATATTCCAAAACTCAGCACACCTTGAACATATATGCAGTACTAATGTCTCTGTATCAAAGTAAGCAGTTATTACTATTTTCTCATTTGTTATATTCCAAAACTCAGCACACCTTGAACATATATGCAGTACTAATGTCTCTGTATCAAAGTAAGCAGTTATTACTATTTTCTCATTTGTTATATTCCAAAACTCAGCACACCTTGAACATATATGCAGTACTAATGTCTCTGTATCAAAGTAAGCAGTTATTACTATTTTCTCATTTGTTATATTCCAAAACTCAGCACACCTTGAACATATATGCAGTACTAATGTCTCTGTATCAAAGTAAGCAGTTATTACTATTTTCTCATTTGTTATATTCCAAAACTCAGCACACCTTGAACATATATGCAGTACTAATGTCTCTGTATCAAAGTAAGCAGTTATTACTATTTTCTCATTTGTTATATTCCAAAACTCAGCACACCTTGAACATATATGCAGTACTAATGTCTCTGTATCAAAGTAAGCAGTTATTACTATTTTCTCATTTGTTATATTCCAAAACTCAGCACACCTTGAACATATATGCAGTACTAATGTCTCTGTATCAAAGTAAGCAGTTATTACTATTTTCTCATTTGTTATATTCCAAAACTCAGCACACCTTGAACATATATGCAGTACTAATGTCTCTGTATCAAAGTAAGCAGTTATTACTATTTTCTCATTTGTTATATTCCAAAACTCAGCACACCTTGAACATATATGCAGTACTAATGTCTCTGTATCAAAGTAAGCAGTTATTACTATTTTCTCATTTGTTATATTCCAAAATGGTCTGCAAGGGGGCTGCCATGGGTAGCATAATTATGCTTTACAGTCAGTGCTTTTGCCTTCCCAATTTCACTTTAGATGTTCAAAAACAATTGCATATTATGAAAGTATCATTTATTCTCATCAGCTTACAACAGTACTTTGACTGCTTTCTTTTGACTGACAGCATCACTGCATATTTTTATTAATTTGTTTTCTTTTATTTTCATTAGTGGCTACCTGTAATGCAGCATTTTAAGAAATGGTTGAATGACAGGTTTGAAATTTAGCTGAGTTAATTGTTATTTTCAAAGTTGCAACTGTAGCTCAATGTTCAAGAGTGAGAAATTTGACCCCTGTGATTAATAGATGTTACTTGGGCTGAACTAGGTTATGCTGCATTCACATGTTTTAATACTGTAGCTACAATTAGAGTCTTTGATGTTAATCTTTTTTCTGAAACTCACTGACTTGTTTTTAACTTGTTTTAACAAAACTCCATACACAATGCAAAAATGTTGTAACAAATCCCCCGCAGAAATGTGCAGTTTTACAGAAAATACATTGGACAAAAACTGCAAAATCAAATATAGACAGAAAATCAAAAGAGTAAGTTTAAAATCCTCAGCGAAACAAACAAACCTATAGAAGTTGGCCTTTCCGCTAAACTTCTTGGCATAATTGTTGATGAACAACTAAAGTTCGATATACATGCACAGCAAAAGATAAAAAAAAACCCCACCAAAACCTAGGTTTGTTGTATAGGAACAACCACTTTCTCTCTAACACAACAAGGCTCACTCTGCCCTGTACTTTTCTCATTCCTTCCTTACTATATTGTGCTCCTCTCCTAACCAACCTGTCGTCCTCTACCACCTCTAAACTAGAAAGCTGCTACAATAAAATCACTAAATTTGCCTCCAAATCCAAAAACTCCACTCATCACTGCCTCACCCTACAATCCCCAGAACTACCAAACCACCTAGATTACCTACAACTCTCCATAGCACACTCACTCATATTTTATCCTACTAAATGCCCCGCTCTAACTAATATCCTTCCACCTTATATTCCCAACAGAGCACTTAGATCTGAACATCAGAACTTAATTTCTATCCACAAACCTAAACATCCTGCTGGCCAGCTGCTCCTCTCCTATGTCCTTGGCAACAACTGGAACTCCCTCCCTTCCCCACTAAGAACCACCACAAACACTGAAAATTTCAAGGCCCTACTTTTCAAACACCTGTCTGCTAAACAGAAATGCCCCTGCCTCCTTCCTACTTAATCTGGGATCACTTCTAGTATAAGAGTCTCCTCATTCTGATACATTTACCCTATACTCCTCCTATAGACATATTCCTACAAGTACATCTATCTCTGCCTGCAATCTCCTGTAGCTTTATCTCTACTTAACTACTTCTGCCCCTCGAGCTAGATTTGCTCACCAAAACTGGTAAATACTACCTAAGCCTTCTACTCCTACAGCTATACTTGCTCAACAAAACGTGTAAATACTACACAATCCTTCTACTCCCAGAACTATACCTGCTCAACAAAACATGTAAATATTGTAAATATTGAGCACTAATTTCTATCGCTAATACTTTCACTCAAAGCACCACCACTATTTCTCCTTCCTACAACCTTAACTCTCAGTTTAGGAATCTCTAAGAACTACTGCTTTACTATGCAAATGTAATAAGCATAACAATGTAAAAAAACTAAATTTTAATCAGTTTCAGTATGAATTGTACTCTCATACTGTCCTGTATTCCTTGAAATCGTATTCTGCAAACTGTTTAATGCTTTCTAAATTCTTGATTGTGTTGAAATCCTGTATGTAATATTTTTTTTATGCATTTTCGGAGCTTTTCTCCCTGAGCCTCCACTAAAAATGGGCCATAGTGGACTTCCCCGGTAATCAAACTGGAATAAATAAAATATAAATAAATAAAAATATGTTCTTTATTTGTGGCAGTCAGAGTTTGATTAAAGTGAAACACAACTAATTCATAATAATAATAATCATAATCATAATAAATGTAAGTATAAGTTGTGTTTTCTGGTTCATTTGCATCAGAAACCTTGTCTTGAAAGTCTTGGCTTTGTTCAAATTCTTGGCTACACTATTTATCTGAGGTGTGATGCTGGCAGTCTGTCACTATTAAGGCACATTCAAATACCACTGTTTAAGAATCATTGTTTTCTTAATGGCTGTGTAGTTGGAGTAAGTGGCCTAACCTAATTACCCTGCCATTCTTAGTTGCCTTCATGATGTAACAGATTATGAGACAAATGCAGGAAAGCCAAAGAGAAATAAGTTCAGACATAAAAACAAATGGAATAATTATTAAATTATGTTTTTCATGTGACACATTTAGTGTTGGGTTATAGGGAAGGAAAAGTTATTTTTAGAAAGAAAAATTTGACATTTGGGTTTAGTTCTCCTTTAAGGATTTTGTCTCCTGCTTTCATACCTTACATAACCTTACATAACCTTACATACCTTACATAACCTTACATAACTTACATACCTTACATAACCTTTCATACCTTACAACATAACTTACATACCTTACATAACCTTTCATACCTTACATAACCTTACATAGCTTACATAACCTTACATAACCTTACATACCCTTGCATACCTTACATAACCTTTTATACCTTACATACCCTTACATAACCTTACATACCTTACATACCTTACATAACCTTTCATACCTTACATAACCTTACATAACCTTACATACCTTACATAACCTTACATACCCTTACATACCTTACATAACCTTACATACCTTACATAACCTTTCATACCTTACATAACCTTACATACTTTACATACCCTTACATAATCTTACATACCCTTACATACCTTACATACCCTTACATACCTTGCATAACCTTACATAACCTTACATACCTTACATAACCTTACATACCTTACATAACTTTCATACCTTACATAACCTTACATACCTTTCATAACCTTACATAACCTTACATAACCTTACATACCTTACATAACTTTCATACCTTACATAACCTTACATAACCTTACATACCTTACATAACCTTTCATACCTTACATAACCTTACATACTTTACATACCCTTACATAATCTTACATACCCTTACATACCCTTACATACCTTGCATAACCTTACATAACCTTACATACCTTACATAACCTTACATAACCTTACATACCTTACATAACTTTCATACCTTACATAACCTTACATACCTTGCATAACCTTACATAACCTTACATAACCTTACATACCTTACATAACTTTCATACCTTACATAACCTTACATAACCTTACATACCTTACATAACCTTACATACCTTACATAACCTTACATAACCTTACATACCTTACATACATTACATAACCTTACATACCTTACATAACCTTACATACCTTACATACCCTTACATACCTTGCATAACCTTACATACCCTTACATACCTTGCATAACCTTACATAACCTTACATACCTTACATAACTTTCATACCTTACATAACCTTACATTCCATATTTTAAGGTTTCTGGACCAAAAAGTCTCTCAAAGCCAAAGGTTTGTAGCTCTTCATTCACCCCCACTTACTGGGATCATAAACCTACAGCTATCTTCTTTTCCTCCCTTTGGAGTCATAATGTCATTGAACTTTTGTGAATTCATAGCCGTTTTACTGTGCAGTCTCTGTGTGAAGAAACTTGACACTGAGAACAAATGCAGAGAGAATAAGGAGCCGATTGCTGTTTTTTTTAATCTAATTTAAGCTGTTTTGCAAATGAAAAGCCACAACAGATAAGCAAAAGTATTCCCTTAAGAACTTCTCAGAAGGCACAGACCTCCAGAATGGTTGCAATGCTGATTCTCCAACAAATAATCCTGACGTAGTACATGGGATGCCATTATTCCTCTCCAAAATTGGGAAAAAGACAAAATTGTTAAGCATGTCTCTAGAGAGAGAAGCTTGCTAAACACCCCTAAGTGCTATTAAGACTGAGGTTTGCACTGGGGGCTAACAACAGAAAATGCTGACCAACAAAGAGGAAATGTAGAAGGGAAAGCAGTTTTTAAAGTTGCTAGAACTTCACTTTGCCACGAAGGTGTGCACAACAAAATGCATAAACGCTTTTATAGCCTTTGTTACTACAGAGGACTCTGTTTCTGACTGCTGACTCTTTGACAGTACTTAATAAGTTACTGGCTTTCAAAGGCTTTGAAAGTTGGTAAAACACTTTACACTGCAAGATTTTTTCTCTCCCCCAGGAACTGGCAGTACACAGAGTAGCTAAAGCTCCATGTGATGCAAAGAATTATGATACTGTCACCAGTCATAACCCAGTACATGGAGTAGCTAAAGCTCCATGCGATGCAAAGATTTATGATACTGTCACCAGTCATAACCCAGTACATGGAGTAGCGAAAGCTCCATGCGATGCAAACATTTATGATACTGTCACCAGTCATAACCCAGTACATGGAGTAGTGAAAGCTCCATGCGATGCAAAGATTTATGATACTGTCACCAGTCAAAACCCAGTACATGGAGTAGCTAAAGCTCCATGCGATGCAAAGATTTATGATACTGTCACCAGTCATAACCCAGTACATGGAGTAGCGAAAGCTCCATGAGATGCAAAGATTTATGATCCTGTCACCAGTCATAACACAGAACATGGAGTAGCTAAAACTCCATGCGATGCAAAGATTTATGATCCTGTCACCAGTCATGACCCAGTACATGGAGTAGCTAAAGCTCCATGCGATGCAAAGATTTATGATCCTGTCACCAGTCATAACCCAGTACATGGAGCAGCTAAAGCTCCATGCGATGCAAAGATTTATGATACTGTCACCAATCATAACCCAGTACATGGAGCAGCTAAAGCTCCATGCGATGCAAAGATTTATGATACTGTCACCAGTCATAACCCAGTACATGGAGTAGCTAAAGCTCCATGCGATGCAAAGATTTATGATACTGTCACCAGTCATAACCCAGTACATGGATTAGCGAAAGCTCCATGCGATGCTTACATATATTTCCCACAAATTCATTACGTATTAATGTTTTTAAACTCTTCATACATATATTCCCACGAATTCATTACACATTAATGTTTTTTTAAACTCTTCATACATATATTACCACAAATTCATTACATATTAATGTTTTTTTAAACTCTTCATACATATATTTCCCACAAATTCTTTACATATTAATGTTTTTTTAAACTCTTCATACATATATTCCCACAAATTCATTACATATTAATGTTTTTAAACTCTTCATACATATATTCCCACAAATTCATTACATATTAATGTTTTTAAACTCTTCATACATATATTCCCACAAATTCATTACATATTAATGTTTTTAAACTCTTCATACATATATTTCCCACAAATTCATTACATATTAATGTTTTTAAACTCTTCATACATATATTCCCACAAATTCATTACATATTAATGTTTTTAAACTCTTCATACATATATTCCCACAAATTCATTACATATTAATGTTTTTAAACTCTTCATACATATATTTTCCACAAATTCATTACATATTAATGTTTTTAAACTCTTCATACATATATTCCCACAAATTCATTACATATTAATGTTTTTAAACTCTTCATATATATATATTCCCACAAATTCATTACATATTAATGTTTTTAAACTCTTCATACATATATTCCCACAAATTCATTACATATTAATGTTTTTAAACTCTTCATACATATATTCCCACAAATTCATTACATATTAATGTTTTTAAACTCTTCATACATATATTCCCACAAATTCATTACATATTAATGTTTTTAAACTCTTCATATATATATTCCCACAAATTCATTACATATTAATGTTTTTAAACTCTTCATATATATATATTCCCACAAATTCATTACATATTAATGTTTTTAAACTCTTCATACATATATTTCCTACAAATTCATTACATATTAATGTTTTTAAACTCTTCATACATATATTCCCACAAATTCATTACATATTAATGTTTTTAAACTCTTCATACATATATTCCCACAAATTCATTACATATTAATGTTTTTAAACTCTTCATACATATATTCCCACAAATTCATTACATATTAATGTTTTTAAACTCTTCATACATATATTCCCACAAATTCATTACATATTAATGTTTTTAAACTCTTCATACATATATTCCCACAAATTCATTACATATTAATGTTTTTAAACTCTTCATATATATATATTCCCACAAATTCATTACATATTAATGTTTTTAAACTCTTCATATTTATATATCCCACAAATTCATTACATATTAATGTTTTTAAACTCTTCATACATATATTTCCCACAAATTCATTATGTATTAATGTTTTTAAACTCTTCATACATACATTCCCACAAATTCATTACATATTAATGTTTTTAAACTCTTCATGTATATATATTCCCACAAATTCATTACATATTAATGTTTTTAAACTCTTCATATATATATATTCCCACAAATTCATTACATATTAATGTTTTTAAACTCTTCATACATATATTTCCCACAAATTCATTACGTATTAATGTTTTTAAACTCTTCATACATATATTCCCACAAATTCATTACACATTAATGTTTTTTTAAACTCTTCATACATATATTCCCACAAATTCATTACATATTAATGTTTTTTTAAACTCTTCATACATATATTTCCCACAAATTCATTACATATTAATGTTTTTAAACTCTTCATACATATATTCCCCCGAATTCATTACATATTAATGTTTTTAAACTCTTCATACATATATTCCCACAAATTCATTACATATTAATGTTTTTAAACTCTTCATACATATATTCCCACAAATTCATTACATATTAATGTTTTTAAACTCTTCATACATATATTCCCACAAATTCATTACATATTAATGTTTTTAAACTCTTCATACATATATTCCCACAAATTCATTACATATTAATGTTTTTAAACTCTTCATACATATATTCCCACAAATTCATTACATATTAATGTTTTTAAACTCTTCATACATATATTCCCACAAATTCATTACATATTAATGTTTTTAAACTCTTCATACATATATTCCCACAAATTCATTACATATTAATGTTTTTAAACTCTTCATACATATATTCCCACAAATTCATTACATATTAATGTTTTTAAACTCTTCATACATATATTTCCCACAAATTCATTACATATTAATGTTTTTAAACTCTTCATACATATATTCCCACAAATTCATTACATATTAATGTTTTTAAACTCTTCATATATATATATATATATATATATATATATATATATATATATATATATATATATATATATATATATATTCCCACAAATTCATTACATATTAATGTTTTTAAACTCTTCATACATATATTCCCACAAATTCATTACATATTAATGTTTTTAAACTCTTCATACATATATTCCCACAAATTCATTACATATTAATGTTTTTAAACTCTTCATACATATATATTCCCACAAATTCATTACATATTAATGTTTTTAAACTCTTCATACATATATTTCCCACAAATTCATTACGTATTAATGTTTTTAAACTCTTCATACATATATTCCCACAAATTCATTACATATTAATGTTTTTAAACTCTTCATACATATATTCCCACAAATTCATTACATATTAATGTTTTTAAACTCTTCATACATATATTTCCCACAAATTCATTACATATTAATGTTTTTAAACTCTTCATACATATATTCCCACAAATTCATTACATATTAATGTTTTTAAACTCTTCATACATATATTCCCACAAATTCATTACATATTAATGTTTTTAAACTCTTCATACATATATTTCCCACAAATTCATTACATATTAATGTTTTTAAACTCTTCATACATATATTCCCACAAATTCATTACATATTAATGTTTTTAAACTCTTCATACATATATTCCCACAAATTCATTACATATTAATGTTTTTAAACTCTTCATACATATATTCCCACAAATTCATTACATATTAATGTTTTTAAACTCTTCATACATATATTCCCACAAATTCATTACATATTAATGTTTTTAAACTCTTCATACATATATTTCCCACAAATTCATTACATATTAATGTTTTTAAACTCTTCATACATATATTCCCACAAATTCATTACATATTAATGTTTTTAAACTCTTCATACATATATTCCCACAAATTCATTACATATTAATGTTTTTAAACTCTTCATACATATATTCCCACAAATTCATTACATATTAATGTTTTTAAACTCTTCATACATATATTCCCACAAATTCATTACATATTAATGTTTTTAAACTCTTCATACATATATTCCCACAAATTCATTACATATTAATGTTTTTAAACTCTTCATACATATATTCCCACAAATTCATTACATATTAATGTTTTTAAACTCTTCATACATATATTCCCACAAATTCATTACATATTAATGTTTTTAAACTCTTCATACATATATTTCCACAAATTCATTACATATTAATGTTTTTAAACTCTTCATACATATATTCCCACAAATTCATTACATATTAATGTTTTTAAACTCTTCATACATATATTCCCACAAATTCATTACATATTAATGTTTTTAAACTCTTCATACATATATTTCCCACAAATTCATTACATATTAATGTTTTTAAACTCTTCATACATATATTCCCACAAATTCATTACATATTAATGTTTTTTAAACTCTTCATACATATATTCCCACAAATTCATTACATATTAATGTTTTTTACTCTTCATACACATATTCCCACAAATTCATCACATATTAATGTTTTTTAAAAACTCTTCATACATATATTCCCACAAATTCATTACATATTAATGTTTTTAAGCTCTTCATACATATATTCCCACAAATTCATTACATATTAATGTTTTTAAACTCTTCATACATATATTCCCACAAATTCATTACATATTAATGTTTTTAAACTCTTCATACATATATTCCCACAAATTCATTACATATTAATGTTTTTAAACTCTTCATACATATATTCCCACAAATTCATTACATATTAATGTTTTTAAACTCTTCATACATATATTCCCACAAATTCATTACATATTAATGTTTTTAAACTCTTCATACATATATTCCCACAAATTCATTACATATTAATGTTTTTAAACTCTTCATACATATATTCCCACAAATTCATTACATATTAATGTTTTTAAACTCTTCATACATATATTCCCACAAATTCATTACATATTAATGTTTTTAAACTCTTCATATATATATATATATTCCCACAAATTCATTACATATTAATGTTTTTAAACTCTTCATACATATATTTCCCACAAATTCATTACATATTAATGTTTTTAAACTCTTCATACATATATTCCCACAAATTCATTACATATTAATGTTTTTAAACTCTTCATACATATATTCCCACAAATTCATTACATATTAATGTTTTTAAACTCTTCATACATATATTTCCCACAAATTCATTACATATTAATGTTTTTAAACTCTTCATACATATATTCCCACAAATTCATTACATATTAATGTTTTTAAACTCTTCATACATATATTCCCACAAATTCATTACATATTAATGTTTTTAAACTCTTCATACATATATTCCCACAAATTCATTACATATTAATGTTTTTAAACTCTTCATACATATATTCCCACAAATTCATTACATATTAATGTTTTTAAACTCTTCATACATATATTCCCACAAATTCATTACATATTAATGTTTTTAAACTCTTCATACATATATTCCCACAAATTCATTACATATTAATGTTTTTAAACTCTTCATACATATATTCCCACAAATTCATTACATATTAATGTTTTTAAACTCTTCATACATATATTTCCCACAAATTCATTACATATTAATGTTTTTAAACTCTTCATACATATATTCCCACAAATTCATTACATATTAATGTTTTTAAACTCTTCATACATATATTCCCACAAATTCATTACATATTAATGTTTTTAAACTCTTCATACATATATTTCCCACAAATTCATTACATATTAATGTTTTTAAACTCTTCATACATATATTCCCACAAATTCATTACATATTAATGTTTTTAAACTCTTCATACATATATTCCCACAAATTCATTACATATTAATGTTTTTAAACTCTTCATACATATATTCCCACAAATTCATTACATATTAATGTTTTTAAACTCTTCATACATATATTCCCACAAATTCATTACATATTAATGTTTTTAAACTCTTCATACATATATTCCCACAAATTCATTACATATTAATGTTTTTAAACTCTTCATACATATATTCCCACAAATTCATTACATATTAATGTTTTTAAACTCTTCATACATATATTCCCACAAATTCATTACATATTAATGTTTTTAAACTCTTCATACATATATTCCCACAAATTCATTACATATTAATGTTTTTAAACTCTTCATACATATATTTCCACAAATTCATTACATATTAATGTTTTTAAACTCTTCATACATATATTCCCACAAATTCATTACATATTAATGTTTTTAAACTCTTCATACATATATATCCACAAATTCATTACATATTAATGTTTTTAAACTCTTCATACATATATTCCCACAAATTCATTACATATTAATGTTTTTAAACTCTTCATACATATATTCCCACAAATTCATTACATATTAATGTTTTTAAACTCTTCATACATATATTCCCACAAATTCATTACATATTAATGTTTTTAAACTCTTCATACATATATTCCCACAAATTCATTACATATTAATGTTTTTAAACTCTTCATACATATATTCCCACAAATTCATTACATATTAATGTTTTAAACTCTTCATACATATATTCCCACAAATTCATTACATATTAATGTTTTTAAACTCTTCATACATATATTCCCACAAATTCATTACATATTAATGTTTTTAAACTCTTCATACATATATTCCAACAAATTCATTACATATTAATGTTTTTAAACTCTTCATATATATATATATATATATATATATATATATATATATATATATATATTCCCACAAATTCATTACATATTAATGTTTTTAAATTCTGCATTCATATATTCCCACAAATTCATTACATATTAATGTTTTTTTAAACTCTTCATACATATATTCCCACAAATTCATTACATATTAATGTTTTAAACTCTTCATACATATATTCCCACAAATTCATTACATATTAATGTTTTTAAACTCTTCATACATATATTCCCACAAATTCATTACATATTAATGTTTTTAAACTCTTCATACATATATTCCCACAAATTCATTACATATTAATGTTTTTAAACTCTTCATACATATATTCCCACAAATTCATTACATATTAATGTTTTTAAACTCTTCATACATATATTCCCACAAATTCATTACATATTAATGTTTTTAAACTCTTCATACATATATTCCCACAAATTCATTACATATTAATGTTTTTAAACTCTTCATACATATATTCCCACAAATTCATTACATATTAATGTTTTTAAACTCTTCATACATATATTCCCACAAATTCATTACATATTAATGTTTTTAAACTCTTCATACATATATTCCCACAAATTCATTACATATTAATGTTTTTAAACTCTTCATACATATATTCCCACAAATTCATTACATATTAATGTTTTTAAACTCTTCATACATATATTCCCACAAATTCATTACATATTAATGTTTTTAAACTCTTCATACATATATTCCCACAAATTCATTACATATTAATGTTTTTAAACTCTTCATACATATATTCCCACAAATTCATTACATATTAATGTTTTTAAACTCTTCATACATATATTCCCACAAATTCATTACATATTAATGTTTTAAACTCTTCATACATATATTCCCACAAATTCATTACATATTAATGTTTTTAAACTCTTCATACATATATTCCCACAAATTCATTACATATTAATGTTTTTAAACTCTTCATACATATATTCCCACAAATTCATTACATATTAATGTTTTTAAACTCTTCATATTTATATATCCCACAAATTCATTACATATTAATGTTTTTAAACTCTTCATACATATATTCCCACAAATTCATTACATATTAATGTTTTTAAACTCTTCATACATATATTCCCACAAATTCATTACATATTAATGTTTTTAAACTCTTCATACATATATTCCCACAAATTCATTACATATTAATGTTTTTAAACTCTTCATACATATATTCCCACAAATTCATTACATATTAATGTTTTTAAACTCTTCATACATATATTCCCACAAATTCATTACATATTAATGTTTTTAAACTCTTCATACATATATTCCCACAAATTCATTACATATTAATGTTTTTAAACTCTTCATACATATATTCCCACAAATTCATTACATATTAATGTTTTTAAACTCTTCATACATATATTCCCACAAATTCATTACATATTAATGTTTTAAACTCTTCATATATATATATTCCCACAAATTCATTACATATTAATGTTTTTAAACTCTTCATATATATATATTCCCACAAATTCATTACATATTAATGTTTTTAAACTCTTCATACATATATTTCCCACAAATTCATTACGTATTAATGTTTTTAAACTCTTCATACATATATTCCCACAAATTCATTACATATTAATGTTTTTAAACTCTTCATACATATATTCCCACAAATTCATTACATATTAATGTTTTTAAACTCTTCATATATATATATTCCCACAAATTCATTACATATTAATGTTTTTAAACTCTTCATACATATATTCCCACAAATTCATTACATATTAATGTTTTTAAACTCTTCATACATATATTCCCACAAATTCATTACATATTAATGTTTTTAAACTCTTCATACATATATTCCCACAAATTCATTACATATTAATGTTTTTAAACTCTTCATACATATATTTCCCACAAATTCATTACATATTAATGTTTTTAAACTCTTCATACATATATTCCCACAAATTCATTACATATTAATGTTTTTAAACTCTTCATACATATATTCCCACAAATTCATTACATATTAATGTTTTAAACTCTTCATACATATATTCCCACAAATTCATTACATATTAATGTTTTTAAACTCTTCATACATATATTCCCACAAATTCATTACATATTAATGTTTTTTTTTTTT